>NC_042615.1:795259782-795374118 GCF_901001135.1 Rhinatrema bivittatum | reverse complement strand
GCAGAAATCCACAAATACATTTGGGATAAAAACTCACCAATATCTGATTATGTAAGGTATACAGTGCCTCAGGGTTTAGGAGGCACCAGTGAAATTTCACACCATGAGCTATGGGGTAGGTTTTCAAAGGGTTTGCGCATGTAAGATATGCGTGCAACCCCCGAAAACCTACTCCTGCCTCCCCCTGCGCGCGCCAAGCCTATCTTGCATAGACTCGGCGGCGCGCGTAAGGCCCGGGACGCGTGTATGTCCCGGGGCTTGCAAAAAGGGGCGGGGTGTGGGTGGTCCAGGGGGTGGGGCGTGGCCTGCCGGGAGGCATAACTTCTCAACAAAGGTAAGGGGGGAGTTCTGGGTGGGTTAGGTAGGGGAAGGGAGGGGAAGGTGCGGGGGGGGGGGGGGGAGGGAATGGAGGCAGGCTGTGCGGCTTGGCGCACAAGTTGCACAATTATGCACCCCCCTTGCATGCACCGACCCTGGATTTATAACATGCGCGCGGCTGCACGCGCAGGTTATAAAATTGGGCGCAGATGTGTTCGTGCCGGGTTGCGCGAACAAATCTGCAGGTTTTAAAATCTGCCCCTATGTGTATTGTGAACTAGATACTTAGAATGATGTTCTTAAGCTTATAAAGCTGGTTGCTATTTGGGCCAGGTAATAAAAAGAAAACCCCAAAATATTTCCTAAGAAAAAATCACAAATTTTCAGAGATGCTTTAAAATAAAATGCAATCTTTTTTTTTTTAATGCCTAGAACAAGAAAATGCTTATTATTTAACTGTCTATATAGTCAATATATATATAAATGGCAGGAAAACCTGCTTGACCGCTCATAAGATTTTCTGCGCTTTTTTAAGCAGCTCTACCAGCTAGAAAATATTAAAGTGAAACAATGAAATGCATAAAATATAAAGCAGTAGCTTACTCTCTGAATTTGGATGATATTTTAAAAGAATAGTAATTTGTGTGGTGGTATTATAAAAATGCTATTGTGTAATCTCATATGGAGTTAAAGTGGGGTCTACAGGTTCACAGTTCTGTATGCTTACCACTGTACGCTACTCACACATATTTTAATGTTTTTTTTCTATTGTTTCAGTGAGGCTAAATAGAGCACATTGTGATGTCATCAGCCATTGTTAAAGTTGCCTGGTCTTTGGTTGATGCTTCACAATATGTTGACTGCGTATCAAAGGATTTTAACACAGTGACAACACTGCTTGATAAACCATAGGGCTAGACTTTCTAAAACCCTTCAACCCAATTCAAATATTCTATAACATTTATTCTGTAATTCCTGAATAATGAGGTTGTAGAGATCCTTTCAGCATTCCTTTATTTGCTGGGGGCAATTAGATGTCCTGTTTTCTCTCCACACTTTAATGAAAGTTCAAATAATGCATTGTTTTCTTCCACAATGCAGAACTAGTCCATGCTGCTCCAGCACCTGCTGGAGGTGACCTCTCATCTGTTTATAGTTCCGATTTGAGTCATGCCATCATCTCGCACATCACTATGCATTCATATTCTGATGATTCACTGAACACATGAATTGCAGCTATCTGCTAATAACTACAGTGTATTAGTTGTATAGTAAATCCAGTTTATTTTAAATCTTTTTGATGTGAAGTTGTTGGCATTTTACAAATTACAGTAGGAAAACAAAAATAAATAGAAATGCCTGTGATGCAATATGGATGCCCTAGTGTATGCATGTACATAAGTACCTTGCAGCTTCATGTACCTGTTGCAGGGTGAAAACCAGGAACTGTCAAAATGACCAAGGCTCTTTTCATTTCATGTGCTATTCAACTAGACTAGTAATCAAAATGATGTAGTTTTATAGACCATATAAGAAAAAAAAAACAATTCAACTGTTAACGCTTTTTATCTTCCTTGCTTACACAATTTCTTCAGCTTGTTTTTCTTCTTTTTTTTCCCCCACTTCTTCCTAACACTGCTTTCCTCCTGCTGCTGCTGCTGCTGCTGCTGCTACTTTTGTAACCTACTCTGCCTGCTCTGCTCTGCTTCTGACACTAGTACGCAGTCCACATGAAAGCTCTGTGCCCTGCCTAGCAACCCCACGTCGGACGATGATCTCCGAGTGCGGCGCAGCCCCAGCGTGGGATGGCTCAGTAAGTCTATGATTGGGGCAGTGGTGTGGGGGAGGGGAGGGAGGGGGTGGTAATCCCACGGAAGGAACAGAAAAAAAATTAAAAAAATATATCTTGTACCAGGTGGGCTAAGAAACTTACCTGTTTACAAACAGTTGCATAGTGGTTTTGGTAGATTTAGAGACCCATTTCCTCTTTTTTAATTTTTTCATTTTAAAAATAAATCAGATTCCCTGTGATTCTACATGTCTGAGAAGAAGTTTGGTTTGTTGCTAAAGCACATATTGTATATTATAATAAGTTTTTAAGTATCAATTGATTATATTGCATTTATGATCTGGTTATTCAAACACTTTTTCACATTTGTATTGACACTGAGAGCTCTATTACTGCTGCTACTACTACTACTCCTGCGCTGCTGTTACTACTACTATTACCACTATTATTGCTGCTACTTCTATCATTATTTATCATTTCTAAAAATACTACTAGATATACGCAATGCTGCTCCATTATTGAAACTAGGAATTGGTGCACTTGGTGGGAAACAAAAAAACTTTTCTTTCCATTTATGCAACTGATAATTACATTTTAACTATGGCAGTGGATTTCATGGCCCCTCCCATCAAGGCTAGTGAGCTTTTGATTTTAGGTGGAATGCTCAATCTTTCCAAAACGCACATTGACGTAGAAAAAAATTCCAAACATGCTAGGCACAGAGCAATTACTAACATTGCTGCTTGTCTTTATGAATACATAGTACTTTGTAAAAGAAAATACATGTCAGTGCAGTGCAAAGTAGTCAGCATTTGTAATTAAGTACATGCACCGTACACGCTGTACTAATCCCAAGCTTTCAGGTCAAGACCCTTGATAGTAGTTTAATGCTGCAATTAAAGTAATTGTATCTTGGTTGGAAAAGAAGATGTCCATTTTCACAGATCATCTCAAGGATAAAGTTTTTATTTTGGTAAGCCATTAAGTCTGTGCAAATCCCCTTTCTCCCATTTACTACAAAACGCAGGTAGTCATACAGAGGGTAACTTTCAAAGCCATTTCCGCGGGTAAAACAATGTTTTACCCGCGGAAATGGGCTACTCCAAAATTTCCGACCTCAGGTGTAGGTTAAAGACATACGTACATAGGGCCTGAATGCATGAGCTGTTACCTGTAGTGTAAAGAGCTGGTCTTGTGGACAGGTTGGGTGAATGGTATGGAATTAAACATGTTCTCCTGTATTTTCAAAAGTATGTATGTATCTCCCCCCCCCCCGAAAAAAAATGTCTGTGCACAAATTAGTAGGCGTAATTGTGTTTGGGTAGGTTTTGGTAAGATAATTTTCAATGGGAACGTGTGTGCATGTACTTTTTCCTCTGAAAATTGGTACAGCGTCTGCATGTAAAAGGTACCCACAGACTTTATCCCAGTTACAAAATTTTACCCCCCCCCTGCAATCTAAAACACAGTTTTACCTGTTATATTGTTGTTGGAGGCATGTTTGACATGGTTCTGAATTGCCTTATTGGAAGTACTGTACATCACTGGAAGTCCATTACAGTAAATATCCTTTATTTCTGCTGAAGTTTTGTCATCTCCTAGTGTATAACAAAACCCTTGTACCAAAGGTGGTTTACCGTTTTAGCAGAAAACCTGTGACATCCAGCAATACTAACTTTGATATCTGATACAACTTTTTACATAATTTTCAGCCTTTTTTTTTTTTTTTATAAATGAAGAAAAAGAGAATTCATGATCAAAATGAGCTAGGAATAATATACGATGGCTATAGAAAGTCTACACCCTCATGAACATTTTTCCACATTTTGTAGACAGCGCATCAGATTTGGATGTATTTAAACAATGCTGGAACCAGATTTAACTGCAGCTGGGGCAGATATTCAGAATTACATCCCCCTTTCCTTGACTTGCTAGTGGCTGCTCTGGCACAGCTATTACTCTGTTGGTGGCAGCTCAACAAAGCACACTCCTCTCTCTCTTTATTCCTACCCAACATCATCTTCTTTTCCCTGCATCGCCCTCTCCTTCCCAGTCCACTCTGCCCTGTAGACCCTCATTTCTTTTCCACTCCACTTCTTGTCCTGCATTCCCTCTTTCTTCCCCCCACACTGCCTTGCATCCTCCTTTCTTCCCCCTCCATTACTTGTCCAGTAGCAATCTGTCCCTTCTCTTGTTTCCACCACTTGCCTGACAGCTTTCCCAATTCCTTCTTCTTCACCCCCTGCCCTGCAACTTCTATGTCCCAACTACCTGCTTAGCAGCAAAGGTTCACCAGCCCCTGTGTAGGAATAATCAACATAAGACACACAAGAAGTTGCCATACTCGTTCAGACCAAGGGTCCAGCAAACCCAGCATCCTGTTTCCAACAGTGGCCGATCCAAGTCAAGTACATGGCAAGTACCCATACATTAAAATAGATCTCATATTGCTATTCCTTATTGATTAATAGCAGTTATGGACTTCTCCTCTATGAACTTAATCCATAGCTTTTTTAAAATCCCAGCTATACTAACTGCTGTAACCACATCCTCTGTCAATGAATTCCAGAGCTTAATTATGCATTGAGTGAAAAGAATTTTCTCTGATTTGTTTTAAATGAGCTACTTGCTAACTTCATGGAGTGCCCCCTAGTCCTTGTATTATCCGATAGAGTAATAACTGATTCACATTTATCCGTTCAAGTCCTTTCATGATGTTGTAGTCCTCTATCATATCCCCCCCTCTTCTCCAAGCTGAACAGCCCTAACCTCTTTAGCCTTTCTTGATAGGGGATCCGTTCCTCCCCTCTATCATTTTGGTCGCCCTTCTCGGTACTTTCATCCAGTACAACTATATCTTTTTTTGAGATGCGGCAACCAGAAACTGCACTCAGTATTCAAGGTATCGGGTCTCACCATGGAGCGATACAGAGGCATTATAATATCCACCATTTTATTTGCCATTCTTTTCCTAATAATTCCTAACATTGTTTGCTTTTTTTGTTTGCCATAGCACACTGAGCTAATGATTATCAATATATTATCCACTATGACGCCTAGATCTCTTTCCTGGTGGTAACCTCCTAATGTGGAATCTAACATCGTGTAACCACAAGGGGTTATTTTTCCTTTATGCATCAACTTGCAACTTGTCCATTTGGATGCCCAATCTTTATCACAATCTGCTTGAGATTTAACTACTCTGCATAATTTTGTGTCATCCACAAATTTAAGTAGTTCACTTGTCATGCCCCTTGACAGATCATTTATAAATATATTAAAAAGCACCCCGTCCTAGTAAAGATCCCCCACTGTTTACATGTTTTTTATAATATGAAACAGAACATTTAATCCTACTTTGTTTCCTGTCTTTTAACCAGTTTGCAGTCCACAATGGATATAGTTTCCTATCCCACTGCTTTTTAGTTTTCTTAGAAGCCTTCATGAGGGACTTTGTCAAACTCCTGAAAATTCTATTATCCCAGGACAAGCATGATGCTAGTCCTCACATATGGGTGACATCGGTAATGGAGCCCTATGTACGGAAAACTTCTGTAAAAGTTTTCTATGAAACTTTTGACTGGCACCAGAGTGCCTACTGAGCATGCCCCGCATGTCATGATATTCCCTGCCACAGGGGTCTCCCTTTAGTCTTCTTTTTTCCGCGAAGCAATTAGCCTCGCGGTTATCAGGAGTCCTGTGGGATTCTCCACATATTTTCCTTACGGAAAGCTTTAAAAAAACTTCAACCGCAGAGGGTCTCCCTTAGTTTGATCATCGCGGTGAGTTTTTGCCCGTTCTCGCGGTTCCGTGCCGTTTTTTGACTAAAAACAAAATTTATACCTGAGCCTTAGGCCGTCGACGGCTGCCCGGCCACAAAATGGCTACAGGTTTTAAAAATGTCCGAAATGCGCGAGAAATATGTCTATTACAGACCCTCACCAAGACTGTGTACTTTGCCTTGGTGAAGGTCATGATGTAAAAAATTGTCCCTTATGCGCTAAACGATGACCTCGAAATGTCGACGTCTACGGATGGACAAGATGGAGCAATTATTCAAAATTCAACTGATTACTGCTCCGTCTACTTCCACACAATCGTCTCCGGCTGGGGGCGATTAGGAAAGTGGTCTTGAAGAAACGTCACTCCGGTGACTCGGGAACGCTCCTTTTTCCTCCCCCTCACCATCGTCCAGAGCGTCCACATTGAGTAGCGAAAAAGGGCGCGAAAAAAGATAAACATCGCCATCGGCATCGCAGGCCGCAACCAGCAACCATCGCTCCGATACCCGGCGAGCCATCGGCGGAGGACGGGGCACCGAGTAAGAAAGCCCGGCTCCAAAGTAAGGCTTCCGAGCCACCGACAGGCCAACCCTCGCCGATTCCGGCGGAAGGAATCGTACCTCCTCAAGGGCCCTGAGGTCGTACTACTGTCGCCGCCAACGCCAGCCCCCCATGGGTGCTCTGTTCACATCATCCATGCGGGCGGAACTTGAACAGTTACATACGTCAAGCGGTTAAGGATAGCCTTTATCGAGGCGATGCCCACGGCCTGCCACTCCGGTTTCTGGCCATCGACACCGGTCATAGGAGGGATCTCCGTTCCATCACCGATTCCTTCACTATACCGATGCCAAAGAATCCCACCCGCTCTCCTCGATGGCGCCGATTCCATTACCGGTTCTACCTAGGCCGAAGCCACCGGATTCAGCATTGCCGCGATTCCCCGGGTACCATCGATTCCACCACGGCCATCGATCCCGATGGCACCCTCGATGCCTTCTCAAGAGTCCATTTTTCAACCATGATGGACAAGCGGGACTCACTAATACATTGCTTCTCATCTCTACCACAACCTATAGATGTAGATGACAGTCAAGAGCCAATACCAGGTCCTTCGGGTGTCCCACCACCCCTCAGACCTCAGACTCCACTTTCTGAAATGCCAACTAAGCCTACTAGGCCGTTGGAGCTTCCCTCTGGATGATAGTGACGAAGAATTCTCCTCGGATGAAGATCTCCTTTCTGAGCCTTCTCCCCCAGAAGATAGAGAAAGTCACCACCGGAGGATCTCTCTTTCTCCAACTTTATTAAGGAATGTCTCAAAACAATTCCCTTTCTCTCATCTCTGAAGATGGACAGCAGGCACAAAACCTTGGAGGTGCTTCAAATTCGTGGACCCTCCAAGGAAATTCTTGCTATTCCTGTTCATGAAGTTTTACAAGAACTTATGTACAGGATATGGGAACACCCTGGGTCGTGGGCAGCTGTTAATAAGCGGGCGGATGCCACTTACCTAGTACAACCCATCCCGGGGTTCCAAAAAAACTCAACTACCGCACCAGTCAGTGGTGGTCGAGTCGGCCCAAAAGAAGGCCAAAAGATTAAAGCAACACGCCTCCATACCTCCTGGAAAGGATAATAGGTTCTTGGACAATCTTGGTCGAAAAAAAAATCTTCCAAGCTGCTATGCTGGTACCTAGAATAAATTCATAACCAGCTTTTTATGAACCAGTACCAGCGTGAACCTATGGAAGCAAGTTGAATCCCTGTCTCAGCAGTTACCTGACCATCTTCAGGAAGGTTTTCAAAACCTAGTACTAATAAGGGCCTAGAGGCAGGGGAAACACGAGGTTCGGGCCACATATGATTCATTCGAGACAACCTCCAGATTGTCTGCAGCTGGAATAACAGCGAGAAGATGGGCCTGGCTTAAATCATCAGAGCTCAGACCAGAAGTACAGGAGCGCTTGGCGGACCTGCCTTGCTTAGGAGAGAACCTCTTTGGCGATAAGGTCAAAGGAGGGCAGTAGCCACCATCAAGGACCATACAGAAACCCTCAAACAGCTTCTCAGCTGCCACAAGAGGTACATCAACCTTCAAGGAGGCCTCCAAGAAGGGAACAAGAAAGCCATATTACCCGCCCTAGGCGGTATTATCCGCCAGTAGCCAGGCCCAGACAACAAAGACCCTGCTCAACGGTCTCAGCCTCGCCAAAGACCTGCTAGGCCTCAACAACCTCCGCCTGCGGCGTCCACTTCCGGATTTTGAAGTTCACCAGAGGGCATGAGTCATTATCAAATCCCTATCCACAAGTACCCGTTGGAGGCCGAGTTGCTCACCATCTTCAAACTTGGACCTCCATCACTACAGACCAATGGGTACTCTCAATCATATCTCAGGGGTACCACTTGGACTTCCTCACTGTACAAAAGACAATCCCCCTATTCCGTCTGGACAGTGTCTCATCATTACAACAATCCTGCAAGCAGAATTATCTACCCTCCTGACTGCCAGGGCCATCGAAGAGTTCCCAGGCCTCAGTGGGCACAGGCATTCTACTACCGATATTCCTCATTCCAAAGAAAACCGGGGGTCTACGTCCTATCCTGGACCTAAGAAATCTCAAACAAATTTTTAAAGAAGGAAAATTCAGGATGGTGTCCTTAGGCACCATGCTACCTCTTCTTCAAAAAGGAGATTGGCTCTGCTCTCTGGATCTTCAAGACGCTTACGCTCACATTCCATATTTCCACCTCATCGACAGTTCCTACGATTTCTGGTACAAGGTCAACACTTCCAATTACAGGGTGCTACCTTTCGGCCTTGCCTCAGCACCTCGAGTGTTCACAAAGTGTCTAGCAGTAGCGGTGGCACAATCTTCACAAGCAACAAGTACATGTGTTCCCCTACTTGGACGATTGGCTCATCAAGAGTCATACACAGAGCGGAGCTGTCACTTCTCTCCATCTCACAATAAGATTGCTTCACTCCTTGGGATTTCTCATCAATTACAACAAATCCCAGCTCACACCATCTCACCAGTTTGCAGTTCATAGGTGCAGATCTCAACACCATCACAGCAAAGGCTTTTCTTCCGAAAGACGGGCTCAATCGCTCGTTCTCCTAGTACATTCTATTCGCAATCAATATACAGTCACAGCTCATCAGTGCCTCATCCTACTCGGACATATGGCCTCAACAGTTCACGTCACTCCCATGGCCAGACTGACCATGCGACTAATGCAATGGACACTCAAATCTCAATGGATTCAAGCCATTCAACCACTGTCCACTCACATCCAGATAACACCAGAGCTGAAGTATTCCCTTCTCTGGTGGACATCACCAATCAACTTGCTCAACGGCCTACCTTTTCAACAACCAGTTTCCAAGTGACTTTAACTACAGATGCGTCCACCTTGGGATGGGGAGCGCACATTGCTCATCTGAAAACACAGGGCAAGTGGACAAAGCAAGAAGCCTCCTTTCAGATAAATTTCCTGGAGCTTCGAGCTATACGCTATGCTCTATATGCATTCAAGGACTGCCTTTCACACAAGACTGTTCTGATCCAAACGGACAATACAGTAGCCATGTGGTACATCAACAAACAGGGTGGTACGGGCTCGTACCTCCTTTGCCAGGAAGCGGCTCAAATATGGGACTGGGCCCTAGCACACTCAATTCTACTTACGGGCCACCTACCTAGCAGGCATCCACAACACAGTAGCGGATCGCCTCAGCCGTCACTTTCAACCACACGAGTGGTCCCTCGACCCAGCGTTAGCAATCAAGATATTTCAACGCTGGGGTCAACCAACAATAGATCTCTTTGCGTCACATCTGAACTACAAGGTGAACATTACTGCTCTCTCCTCTTCCGGCAGAACAGCTTACCAAAGGACGCGTTTGCCCGCCATTGGAAACTCAGGCCTGTTATACGCGTATCCACCAATACCGCTCATAACCAAAACCTTAGTAAAGCTACAACAGGACAAGGGGACAATGATACTCATAGCCCATATTGGCCTCGACAAGTATGGTTCCCCACACTGCTAGATCTCTCAGTCAGGGATCCCATTCGCCTGGGAGTAGCTCCCAATCTCATAACTCAGGAACAGGGTCAGTTGCGCCATCCCAACCTTCAATCCCTGTCCCTGACAGCATGGATGTTGAAAGCCTGATCTTACAACCATTCAACCTTTCGAACTGGTATATCTCAGGTACTAATAGCTGCACGTAAACCCTCCACTAGAAAGAATTATTCCTACAAATGGAAAAGGTTTACTTTATGGTGCACTCAGAAAGATTTAGATCCTTTCACTTGCCCCCACTACCTCGCTACTAGATTACCTTTACCATCTCTCAGACTCTGGTCTTAAGACGTCATCTGTAAGGGTACACTTAAGTGCAATCTCAGCTTATCATAACAAGCTAGGAGATTGCATCGATCTCCACGCAGCCTCTCGTCAGTAAATTCATGAGAGGCCTAACTCACATTAAAACCTCCAATTCATTCCCCAAGCATTCAATGGGACCTGAACGTAGTTTTAACCAAGCTTATGCGTTCTCCATTTGAAACCCATAATACCTGTGACCTTAATTCCTTACTTGGAAAACGGTATTTCTCATAGCCATTACATCAGCTAGAAGGGTCAGTGAACTGCAGGCCCTAGTAACTTACGAACCCTTCACGAAGTTCCTTCATGACAGAGTAGTCCTCCGTACACATCCAAAATTCCTTCCTAAGGTTGTCACGGAATTTCATTTAAAACCAAACCATAGTTTTACCTACATTTTTTCCTAGGCCTCACTCTCACCAGGGAGAGAGAGCCTTACACACTTTGGACTGTAAGCGTGCGTTAATCTTTCTATTTAAACCGCACTGCAGCCCAAAGAAAATCAAATCAGCTGTTGTGTCCTATGATCCAAACAAACCAGGTAAAGCAGTGGGTAAGCATACTCTGTCAACCTGGCTAGCAGATTGCATACAATTTTGTTATGAAAAGCAAGGCCTTACTCTCCAAGGCGAGTAAACGCACATTCAGTCAGAGCAATGTCAACCTCAGTAGCACACCTTCGCTCTGTACCTATTCTGGACATTTGTAAAGCAGCAACATGGAGTTCTCTTCACACCTTTGCAGCTCACTACTGTCTAGACAAAGAGGGAAGACAAGATTCAGCATATGGACAATCTGTCTTAAGAACTTGTTTCCAGTTTAACCCCAACTCCTTCTTCATCCAACCTGCTGTGATTTCGACTGATTCATTCCAATAACAATACCTTACAGTCGTTTCAGCACCGAATGAATCAGCCTCTAGCTCGCTAATCACCCATATGTGAGGACTAGCATCCTGCTTGTCCTGGGATAAAGCAAAAATTGCTTACCTTGTAATAGGTGTTATCCCAGGACAGCAGGATGTAGTCCTCACGAAACCCACCCCGCCACCCCGCGGAGTTGGGTCCGATACGTTTTATTGTTTATTTTTGCTAACGCTATTTGCTACAAACAAAGACTAAAGGGAGACCCCTGTGGCAGGGAATATCATGACATGCTGGGCATGCTCAGTAGGCACTCTGGTGCCAGTCAAAAGTTTCATAGAAACTTTTACAGAAGTTTTCCGTACATAGGGCTCCATTACCGATGTCACCCATATGTGAGGACTACATCCTGCTGTCCTGGGATAACACCTATTACAAGGTAAGCAATTTTGCTATACACCACATCTACTGGTTCACCTTTGTTCACAGGTTTATTCACTCCTTCATAAAAATGTAGGAGATTTGTGAGGCAAGACTTCCCTTGGGTAAATCCATGTTGGCTGTGTCCCATCAAACATGTCTATCTAAATGTTCTTCTGTTTTTATTCTTTATAATAGTTTTCACAATTTTTCCTGGCACTGAAGTCAGGCTTACTGATCTATATTTTCCCAGATCTCCCCTGGATCCCTTTTTAAATGTCCGGGGTTACATTGGCAAGTCTACAGGTAAATAGACAATTTTAGTGATAGGTTACAAATTTTACTAATAGGTCTGAAATTTCATTTTGAGTTCCTTCAGAACCCTGGTATGTATGTATACCATCTGGTCCAGGCAATTTACTACTCTTCAGTTTGTCAGTCCTGCCTACTACATTTTCCAGGTTCACCATAATTTGGTTCAGTTCATCTGAATCATCACCTTGAAAACCATCTCCAGGACGGGTATCTTCCCCAACATCAGTAAACACTGAAGCAAAGAATTTTAGTCTTTCCGCAATGGCCTTGTCTTCCCTAAGTGCCCCTTTAACCCTTCAGTCATAGGTAGGAGCAACCACCTCTCTCCAGCAGTACTTTTCTTTGGCTCTCTCCCTTCATAGCCTGTTCAGCAGCAGATCCTCTCTTCCCTTTGTCTCCTTCTTCCTATACTCCTTGGGCTGCAATGCTATAGATCTTTGGGCAGCGCAGCACTAGCTTCAGAAAACTTGAAATGAAACAATTACAGGGCCTGTGAGCCTTCACACACACCCACAGACCCCGAGGCAACCCTGACCCTTCTCGCACACAAGCCTGTTCATTGCAGTATCCTGAAAAACTGAACAGATTGGGGAGCCACATAGAGAACGTAGATCTTCATCAAGTAAATGATCACAATTTAGAAGTATGCAGACAAAAGCAGAATTATTTTCCTATTTCCTACAAACAGTAGGGGAGGGGGGAACAAGAGGAGAGGAGCAACTGGATTAGAAAGCAGAAGGCTCTTCTCAGCGCCAGTACTAGACTTTTTGCTGCCCTGTGCAAAAAATTACTGTGCTGTTCCCCCCTCCCCCCCCCACCCCCCCCGTCCCTGATTCATTCAGTGTCTGTTGCAGGCCCATCAGATAAAGCCCAGCTCAGTCCTGCAATCCATATTTTTAAAAAAACTGAAAGCCTCTCCCCCCTCCCCGCCCAAAATCCATGGGTAGGGAAGGGTATGAGGTACCCCTGGGCCAAAACCTACAGCCCTTGCACACATGCCACCTTGCACACACACGCCACCTCCCCCTATTAGCATACCCATACCCTTTACAGACATACACAATTATGCATTTATAACAAATTTTACATGAAAAAGACATTCAAAAGTAAAGTCTTCTGAGGCAGTAATAACATTTACAACATACATATTATATTTATGTGCACTCCTGTGGTGCGAACTAGAAAACTCTGCAAAAAAAGGCACTTGGAACTATGGAATTAGACATTTTATAATGCATATTGGGTGTGAGCTTGGCCCTCAGAAAGCCATGAATAAACAGAAGTACCGTTACAATATAGTAAACTTCTTATACAAAAACGACTCTAACAATTTTATCTATGAAAGGCAACACCTCACATATTACACCAGGCCCTAGGACACCAATAAAACTCTTATTAGGAAACCAGGATGCTATAGATCCCTACACAGAAATTACATGCCAGCAACAATAACTCACCTTGGTCACATATGCAGAACACAGACAGACCCTTACCAAATACAGAATAAAGAGATCAAAGTATAGATGGAAATGTGCTGAGAAGAACTGAACTGGAAACCCACAACAAGCCAGCCTCTACATGCAGAGCAAAATGGAAAACAGAAACATTACCATTCTTCATAAACTTTAAATAATACAATTCAGAAATGTAAAACATCATCATAATAGTAAAATCAATATTCATAAAAAGAGCAGAAAGCAGTTATCTGCTGCCTGAGATTCAGGGTCCTGGCCAATAGAAACCATTGGGGCAGAGCAGGACCGCTGCATCCTAATAGCAAACTAGGCGGTCACCTAGGGTGCCAGCCATTAGGGGCAGCAAGAGGAGCTATAATATGGTCGCGAGCGGAGCCCATCTTGCTCACAGCCAAGAGAAGCAGAGTCTCGGTGGGCCATGAGCAGCACCTCTCTATGTGAGTGAGAGGGAATGTGTGTGTGTATGAGAGAGCAATTGTTAGTGTGAGAGAGGGAAGGAGCCTATATAAGAGTGCATGTGTGTGTGAATGAGACAAGGAAACTGTGTGTGTAAGAGAAGGGGGCCTGTCTAAGTGAATGAGATTGGAGGCTGGGGTTTGGACTGTGGGAGGAGGGGCAGGTGCAAGGCAGAAGGGTGCCTATTACCCTTTGCACTGGCCCTGTGGCAGAGCCTTATTTACATATGCCCATAAGTAAAAGCAGCCTTGCTGATAGCACCTCCTGATAGAATAGCTGGACAGAGAGCTCGTTGAAGACATCCATAAGGTGAGAAAGAAGGGAGGAGTGTTGCTTATTGGAGATTTTAATCTGCTGGATGTAGATTGGCGTATCTCTTTTGTGGAATCTACAAAAAGTAAAGAGAGAGTGGATGCCTTTCCTAGGGGATCTGCACAAACAAATGGTAATGGAACCCACGAGGGAGGGTGTGATACTCTACCTAGTCCTCAGAAATGGGGATAATGTTGCTAATGTCTGCGTAGGTGACCACCTGAGTACCAGTGATCATTAGACGGTATGGTTTTGATATTGCAAATAAGATAGAGAAGTTACACAAAGACCTGAGTTTTGAATTTAAAAATACAGACTTTGTTAAATTGGGGGTGTTTCGGATGAAGAACTGAATGGGAGAAAATGGGTGAGGTGGAACAACAGTGGGCCAAATTAAAAGGAGCTGTTACAAAAGCAACAAGTCACTATGTTAGAAAAGTAAACAAGAGTAAGAGAAAAAAGAATCTGATCTGGTTCTCCAAGGAAGTGGCTGAAAAAATAAAGGCAAAAAGAACAGCGTTCAAGAACTAGAGGATCCCAAAAAGAGGAACATGTGGAAGAATATCTAGTGAAGCTGAAAGAGATGAAGAAAGAAATAAGGAAACCAAAAGGTCAAGTGGAAAAAAAAATGGCCAAAGAGGTAAAGTGTGCTGACAAAACATTTTCTGAAATGTCAGAGAAAGAAGGACGACCTGAACTGGTATAGTGAAATTGAAAGATGACAGAGTAATGTGTGGAGAGAGACAAAGAAATGGCGGAAATATTAAACAAATACTTCAGTTCGGTAATCACTAAAGAAGACCCTGGAGGAGGACTGTTGCTGATTGAGAAGACCATAGATGGGGGATGAGGTAGACAAAATTCTATTTATAGAAGAGAATGTATGGGAAAAGGAAAACTTAAAGTGGGCAAGGCCATAGAGACGGATGAGGTACATCCCAGGATACTGAGGGAGCTCAGAGATGTGCTGGCAGGTCTTCTGAAAGACCCATTCAAAAGAATCCCCGGAAATGAGCATGTGCTGCATGACTGGAGAAGAACTATGGTAGTACTGCTTCACAAGAGCAGTAGCAGAAAACTACCAGCCAGGTAGCCTCAGCTCTGTGGTGGAAAAATTAATGAAGATGCTGCTGAAGGAAAGGATAGTGAACAGGTGGGTTGCTGGACCCAAGGCAGCATGGATTCACCAGGGAAAGATCCTGTCAGATAAATCTAGTTGACCTTTTTGATTAGGTGACTAGAGTTCAATCAAGGAAGAGTGCGTGATGTGACTTACTCGGATTTCAGCAAAGCTTTTGATACAGTCCCGCATAGGAGGCTCATGAATAAATGAGAAACTTGGGACTCTGTGCCAAGGTGGTGGAGTGGTGTTGACTGACAGGAGACAGAGTTAACAGTAAATGGAACCTATTTTGAAGGGAGAGAATGGCATTAAGTGGAGTGCCACAGGGATCTGTTTTGCAACAGGTTTTCTTCAATATCTTTGGCTGCAACATTGCAGAAAGTACTGTATAGAAGGTAAAGTTTGTCTAGTTGTGGATGATACTAAGATCTGTAACAGAATGGACATGCCTGCAGGAGTAGAGAGACTGAAAAGTGATTTAAGAAAGATTGAAGAGTGATCAGACTTCCAGCTGGGATTCAATTCCAAGAAGTGCAGAGTCATGCATCTGGAGTGCGGTAATTAAAAAGAGCTGTAATGTGATGGGGTGAAGGACTAATGTGCACGGTTTGGGAGAGGGACCTTGGGGCTGATAAGTATCTGGCAATCTGAAGGTGGTGACAGCAAATGTGACAAGGCAATAGCTAAAGCCAGAAGACTGCTGGGCTGCATAGAGAGAGGAATGTTAGGGAGTCTGTTGCTGAAGACTCCTGATGGGGGAGGAGTTAGCAATCTGTTATGAATCTGCTCCGTGGTAGGAGGAGTTAGCAATCTTGTTATGGTTCGGCTCCTGTGGAAGGAGGAGTTAGTAATCTGTCATGCATTGAAACCTGTAGAAGGGAGAAAGTTAGCAATCTGTTAGAGACTCCATGAGGAGTTAGAATCTGTTACCAGCGGAGTGCTTGGAGAGGGCACTTGGCTGTAAAAGAAAGTAGATAGGTGGATCCTTGGGCCGATGGCAGATGACAACACCCCAGGAGGACATTACTGAGAGGGACCACCGGCTAGGCTTGGGTATGGAGACAGACACAGATAGTTCTTTTATTAGACCGGTTAGTAGAACCACCAGAGGGTGGCAGTAGTGAGCTGATATGCCCGGCAGGGCTGAAGTCCCTCAGGAACTGGAACAGCGATCCCAGGATTGCTGAGCTGTAGAGAAACTATAGATAGTGAGTAGACAGGGTATGCTGTGTTCATACCAGAACTAGATGACAAAACTCACATAAGGTCTTAAAGAAGCTCAGTAGCTGGAAAGGGTTTAGGCCCTCGAGGAGCGAGTACCTGGTTCCAGGGAAAGCTCTGAGAGAGCGATGGTAAACTCACACATGTCTGTATCTGCGATAGCTTCCAGGCAGTAGAGAAACTTCAGAGTGTTCAGGAACATGGGCCCTCGAGGAGTGAGTACCGGTTCCTATCTGCAAACTGAAATAAAGAAAAGAGTGAGGCCCCCAAGGAGCGGGTACCCCTGTTAAGTCCGAGGAGGCAGAGTAGCTTGGAACGAATCCCGAATGCGTTACTGTATCCGAATCCTTAACCTTGCTAACTCAATTCATTAGCAAATACTGAGACCTTTTATATTGGAAACAGATGACGTCATTTCAGGGGACGCCCCCGACGTTCACCGCCCTTGCGGTACATCAATTGGAGCACGCGCCCTACGTCATCAGGAACATGGCAGATCCGCAGCGTCGTGCTGGTCCGGGGACGCCGGAGAGAGATGGCATGAAGACGCCGTGGCAGCTAACTGTCCATCAGACCCGGAGGGAGTAGCCACAGAGGTAAAGAGGGCATTGAGTAGCGATGGATGCAACAAGGAATAACCAGTAAGAAAAAAAGGAGGTGATAATATCCTTGGTGAGGCCTCACCTGGAGTACTGTGTTTAGTTCTGAGACTGTATCTCATAAAAGGATAGAGATATGATGGAGGTGGTCTAGACGAGAGTGACCAAAATGCTGTGGAGTCTGTATTGGAAGACTGAGAAGAGGCTGAAAGATCTATACCCTCGAAGAGAGGAGGTACAGGGTAGACATGGTACAGACCTTCTGTACGCAGTGGCCATATGGTGGTAAATTTTATATTATGTCATATAACTCTACACACAATCTGGTAAAGCAAAACTTAGTTTACAAAATGTTGCTAATATCTAGATAATGAATCAGCAAAGAAGTAATGTCAAAAACAAATAGGGTATCACAGCAAGTCGTACATAAATCAAAACAGGTAAATAGGAAACAGAAATAAAGATAAAATATTATACAAAGGACGCTACCCTCGTATGTCTTCCCTCTACAAGACAGTGTCCTTGAAAACCGTGGAAGACTGCGAGCTCAGAGACACCAAAAGAACCAGCTGCTTCGCTCTTTGATCTTTTGGACCATCAAAAGAAAATGCAATTCCTTATATATCATATTTTTCTGACTAACCTCAGGGTCTGCAAGCACTAGGTATTTCAATTTGCACTTTAAACAAAAGATTTACAACCAGGAAGACATTCTGTACTAGTCTTTGATCTTCCCAGTTGTTAACCCCAAAAGACATCTGGAGCTAGGGGTGTGCATTCGTTTTGAACTTATAGGTAAAACGCAACTTTTTTTTTTTTTTTAACTTAAAAAAGTGATGAGGCGAAAACGATCGGATTTCCAACTTATTCACATAAGCTATGTTGAATACGTTGGAAATCGCGATTGTTGATCCTAAATAAAAATTAAACCCTTCACCCTCCTTAATCCCCCCCCAAGACTTACCAAAACTCCCTGGTGGTCTAGCTGGGAGTCAGGACGCCATTTCTGAACTCCTTTGCGAGGAGCACGTGACGTCGGCGTCACGTCGGAGTGACGCCGACGTCACATGATTCCCCGCGGGTTCGCTTCGGGACCCTCGTTGGACCCCAAGCTGGACTCCTTTGCGAGGAGGGCCTCCCCCTCCTCGCAAAGGAGTTCAGAAATGGCGTCCTGACTCCCCGCTAGACCACCAGGGAGTTTTGGTAAGTCTTGGGGGGGGGGATTAAGGAGGGTGAGGGGTTTAAATTTTTATTTAGGGAATTGGTGCACGTATGGACATAGACTCAACTTATGGAATTCTCCATATGTCCATATTGACCGAAATTGACCCCCCCCCTTTCGACTTATGGACTTATGAACATAAACTTTTGCTCTGCTCATCCCTATCTGGAGCCTCTTATCTTAATTCTTTTTTTTTAGTTTCAATATTTTTATTGAAAAATTTCACAATACAGCCACCACATAGTTTACATAATCTGGTCATATATATATGTCTGTTAGTAGGAAATTAACATGTAAGAGCGTATATAACGAAACCTATATAAAATGTCGAATGACATATAATTCACCGCCCTAGAACAAACAACTGAGACAATGCTAACAAATCTTGTACAAAATGGTATCTCTGATTAAACAACTTTGATTGCCAATTCAAATTGAATCAGTAATGCTTCCTACAGAAGCTGCAAATGAAATATGATTATGATGGAGGTAGGGGAGAAGGAAAAAAGCAAATAGAGAAACCAGAGGAACAAAGGATATAGAGGGGAAAGAAAAGAGAAGAGAAAGAGGATAAAAGAGGAAGAAAGAGGAAAGAGGAGAAATCAGAGCAAAGAAAAGAGAAAGAGAAGCTGATATGACAGACTCGTATTCCAAGTAAATATTCAAGGTATATTAGCAAGAATATAATCTTCTAAAGGTTTCCATACTTGCGCCCACGAGGCCAATCGATGACTCTTAATAGCCATTGCTTTTTCATATTTATAGTACATACAGACTGAGTTCCACCACCATGTCACGGATAGCAAGTCACTACGCTTCCAGTTTGATAGTATGGTATGAAGCGCAACAGCGCAAAGGAAATCCATCAATTTCCGGTGGGGTAGTGATAATTGGAAAGAGTGATTGGATCCTCGGAGAAATATGATGGCAAACGTAAGAGGGGAATCCAGAGTGAGAATTGAGGAAATAATAGACCAGGTTTGGCACCAAAACGTATGTATGTATGGGCAAGACTAGAACATATGTTCAAATGTTGCATTGGGGGTAGAGCAAGACCAACATTGATGAGTGGGAAGCAGGCCAGCTCGGTGCAACCGCCAGGGAGTCCAAAAAGCTCTATGCATAAAGAAAAAAGAGGACTGCGTCAACTGGAAGATAATGAGATGCGTGTGGTGATGGACCACAGGTGATTCCACTCAGCAGCAGTGATAGAAACATTAACATCCCGTGCCCAAATTGGATATAATTTAGTAATATTTTTATTAATATTGGTTGCAACAATAGTCTCATATAATCGGGAAGCTAAATGACCTTTAGTCCCAAACTCCTGAAAATTTGTAATAGATATGGAGAAGCAGTAAGTGGAGTGGATAAAAATGAGGTAGAGGATAATGCGTTCCTAAGCTGTAGCCACGCATAAAATTGGGTTTGGGGAGCCCATAAAGGCTTTGAAGATTAGAAAAAGGAAGAAGGTTGCCATCCTCTAAAATGGAAGACAAAAACCATATTCCTTTCGTATGCCATAATGGCCATAGGAAAGAACTACCGTTAATGAGCAACAATGAGTTGTACCAAATGGGGGCCATACAGGATTGGCTCCAAGAACACATCTGACGAGGGCGAAGGGAATCAAAAAGACAATAAGCTGCGTGTAAAGAATTCAGTATCGGATTGGTGGCATATTTTCACTGGAAGTTTCATACCAGGAAAACATGATAGTGGGATAGGAGACAAAAGGGAACGTTCAATGGCTAGCCACCTTGGTTGTTCCCATTCATCAGTATCCTCATTAAAATGATGATAGGCCTGTTGGAGCATAAAAGCTTGGTGATACGCACGAAAATTAGGGAAATTAACTCCCCCTTTGGATTTAACAAGTTTTAGTTTGGTCAAGGCAATTCTCGGATTTCGATTTTTCCATAAAAAGGAGGAAAGGATCTTGTCTACTTTTTGATAAAAGGTGTGGGAGAAAAAACTGGTATCATTGACAAAGCGTATATAATTTTCAGTGCAAGCACCATTTTGATAGTGTCCAACCGCCCCCACCACGTCAAGTGAAGAGGAGACCAGCCCAAAGTTAAGTCCTTAAGGGATTGTAAAATACGAGATTCTGTGTTAGTAATCGTTAAGGTAGGATTGGTATAAAAGTACACACCTAAATACTTAATACATTGGGGAACCTTTTGTGTGACAGAAGTAGATAAGTCAACCATAGAGCCCATGGCGTTAAGGGGTAATAATTCCGTCTTGTGCCAGTTGATTTTATATCTAGATAAAGAGGAATATACGGTGATTAATTGCAATAAATGAGATAATGAGATTTCAGGGTTAGTAAGGAATAATAATACATCGTCAGCATATGCCGATAGCTTATACGTTTCGGATCCAATAGAGACACCTGTAATGTGAGAATTTTGACGTATTGCAATAAGAAGGGGTTCCAAAGCCAGGTTGAAAAGCAACGGAGATAGGGGGCACCCCTGCCTAGTGCCTCTGTGGAGTGAAAAACTCGGGGATTTGCGATTGTTAATATATAAAAATGCAGAAGGGGAGTAATAGAGGAGTCTAATCCAAGAAACAAATTTTGGGCCAAATCCGAATTTTTGGAGGACATAAAAGAGAAAAGACCATTCAACGCGGTCAAAAGCCTTTTCGGCATCTAGTGATACTGCAATAACAGGGAAAGGACTTGAATGGACTGCTTCATGAATGTGAAAAAAAAGTCTGGTATTATTGGCGATGAGCCTGTTTTTAATGAAACCAGATTGGTCTGGGTGAATGAGATGTGGCATTATTTTAGACAATCTAGTGGCCAATATTTTAGTGAGGATTTTATAGTCAGTATTCAATAGAGAGATGGGTCTATAATTACCAACCTCCGTTGTATCACGGCCCGGCTTTGAGAGAACCACCACACATGCTTCAGAAAATGTTGTAAAACACTGTGGTTGAGTGGGAGCAATAGAATACAATTTTTGTAAATATGGAATAAGTTCGTGACTAAAAGCTCTGTAGAAATCTGTAGTGAAGCCATCCGGACCGGGGGCTTTCCCGGTCTGAAGGGACTTGATGGCGAGTTCAATTTCCTGGGCAGTAATCGGAGATTCTAGCTCTTGATGTTGAGTAGAAGAGATTGAGGGATGCGAAAGTGAAGAAAAGAAGGAATGCAGTTCAGCTTCAGAGACATCAACTTCTTTTTGGTACAATGTCGCATAGAAGTCCCTGAAAGCTTGTAGGATATCCGCATCTTGAGTCAAAGTATGGTTTGTGGCCGATTTGAGACTGGTAATGCGTTTTTTTTCAGTTCGTTTTTTCAAGTAAGTAGCTAATAAATGACCACTTTTGTTCTTTTCCGCATAGTACAAAGCATTGGAGTGAAAAACATTTAAACGAACTGAAGCACTCAGCTGCTGATTGTATTGAAATTTAGCTTTAATCACCTCAGCTAATGAAGTTGATGTCGGACAGCGAATATGTACTGTTTCCAGGGAAACAATGGATTGTAGGAGACTGATCAAGATCAGCAGTTTCACAACTTCCGTTGATGGGCAGAGAAACTGATGATGTCACCACGTATAGTGGCTTTATAAGCTTCCCAGAGAGTGGACAATGAGATTTCAGGTGAAGAGTTATACAAAAAATATTCAGTAGTTTTGTCTCTGATGTAGTCTAGAAATTTCGGGTCAGAGAGTAATGAAGAATTACATCTCCATAATCTATCCGCCACAATTGGAGATTGCAAGTCAATTTGAAGAATAATAGCCGCATGGTCCGATACTAAGATGGGTGCAATGGAAGCGGATTGAATTCTTGATATGAGATGATGAGATGTTAAAAAAAAAAGTCAATGCGGGAATAGGAAGAGTGTGGGAAAGAGAAGAAGGTGTATTCCTTTTCAGCAGGATTCAGAAGTCTCCATGGGTCTGATAGGCCAAAAGAAGACATGAGGTGCTTGAGCGTCTTGCTGGATTTAGAGATAGTCAAACGAGCAGATGATTTCTTATCTATAAAAGGGTCCAGGACTTGATTGAAGTCTCCTCCAACTATGGTAGATGTAGAATTATGAGCTAAAAGGCGAGCAAAGGTATCATGGAAGAATGAAGGTTCATCCAGATTCGGAGCATATAGATTTAGTATCGTATAGAAGTCTTTATTAATGGAAACTTGGATGAGATTCCACCTTCCGTCAGTGTCCGCAGCTTGTTGGGTCACCGTAGCGTCTAGTCGTTTATGTAGGAGAATAGCCGTTCCTCGTTTTTTTTGGACAGCAGGGCTAAAATAAACTTGCCCTACCCATTGCTGCTTTAGTTTTTGAGCCTCAGTAGATGTTAATCGAGTTTCCTGTATAAGGGCGATATCGGTATGCAAAGATTGGAGATAAGTGAGGATCTTTTTCGCTTGATGGGGTGCGAAAAAACCTTGAACATTTAATGAAGTCACTGTAAACGAGGCCTTAACATTAGTCATATGGAAAAAAAATGGAGAAGAAAAAAGAAAGAAAAAAGAAAAAAGGAGCTCAAGCGATATCCGATACCGTAGTATTTATATCGTCTTAGAAGTAGGATGAAAGAAAGCACGAGTGCAACAGAAAGAAGGAAACAGAAATTGAAAAGACTAGAAAAGGAGGGAGAAGAAACAGGGAGAAAGAAGAGAAGAAGAGGATAAGACAAAAGGAATCTGAACGGTGTTAGCACTAACTGTGCTAAGGGTAGAATCCCAAGAGGGATAACTTAGTGGGCCCCTAGGCGGACCAACGGCCAGTCCAAGTGGAACTCATCACTCGAGAAAGATAATGAAACATGGTTCTGGATAAGGAAAAATGAACAAAAAATTGTGCAAAAAACGATGTATAGCGTCTCCAGCTAGCATGTAGTAAAATGAAAAATGGACGTCACTTAGGAGTTCACAGTTTCATGGCCTCTGCAGAAGCCATTAATTGTTCAGGTCACCATAGCAGGTGTAATATCAATAGTGTGAAGAAAATCCTCTAGAGCCTGGGGCTGCTGATAAAGTCGCGTTTGATTGTTGTGGGTAACACGCATCTGTGCGGGGTAAAGGAGACCATATTTCACTCCAATATGCTGGAGTCTCGGACGCAGCGCCAAAAAGGCCTTCCGGCACTCCGCTGTGACTTTGGCCAGATCTGGCACAAATATTATATTACGGCCCTGATATTGAATAGGTGCCTGAGTTCTGGCAGCCGCCAGGATTTGCAGTACTTGAGGGTAGCGTAATAACTTAAAAATAATCGGGTCTTGGATATTTGGGATTAGAAGGTGGCTTGAATGGAACTCTGTGTGCTCGCTCGATTTCCAGCGGATATTGAAAATCTACGCTGAGGCTGTTAGTAAGCAACTTAACGAGAAAGCCAGTTATATCATTGCCTTCCTCCCCTTCCATAATTCCAAGTAGTCGGACATTATTACGTCTGTTCCTGTTAGATAAGTCTTCCATGCTATTTTGAAGTTGCTCCATCTCTTTAGTTAGCTGAGAGACGGAGGCGGTAGTTAACAGTATAGAGGAGACTTGAGATTCCACATCATCAAGTCGGGATTGGTAAGACTCCAACTTAGCCGAAACTGTTAACAATTCCCCTCGAATTGCATTAGTAGCATCAATATTAACATTTATCAGTTCTTTTAGCTGCCGCAGCTCGGTGAGAACAACATCGGCAGACGCCATTACCTTCGTTGGCGGGGCCTTGTCAGGGGAAGGAGGGTCGGCCTTAGATCTTTTAGTGCCTGCTGACGCCGCAAACGCCGCTTCTATCTTCCCTGGTTTACTGGATGCCATCGGGAGCTTGGACATTCGTGAAGCTGAATCGGCAAAAAAAGGAAACTGGAGACGCACAAAAAGTAGTGTTTCCTTCCTATAATGAAAAAATATCGAGCGGAGCTACACACTTAGGCGGCCATTTTGATCGTTGCGCAAGAGCGCCCCCCTATCTGACGATAATTTTAATCGTTCAAAAACGATTCACATCCCTAGTAAATATGCCTTTCTATTTCCAAAGACAGATCATGAAGGGTTGTCTGCTGCTCCACTTACCTCTATAGCATAATATAGGTGGAATTAGTAGCTGCCAACATCTTGAATCATATATGATGAGGCATCCCAAATTCTTCCTGCTTCTCATGGAAAAGATGCGCCTCAATTTCTTGATTCTTTGGAAATGGCCTACTATTTTCTTGTACTAGGAGTCATCTCCCTGGAAAAAGTCTTCGGAATCTGTGTGGGAAATACTTTGAAATCTTCAGCTCAGTGTGTGTGTCAGTCATCAAAAAGATAAATAGAATGTTAAGAATTATGTGGAAATGAATAGAGAACAAAACTGAGAATATTATAGTGCCTTTGCAGAGATCCATGGAGCAACTGCACCTTGGATATTGTGTGCAGTTCTGCTTCTGCTTGCCCATTTCAGAAAACACATCGCAGACACAGAGAAGGTATAAGAAGGGCAACAAAAATGATAATGTAAATAGAAAAGTTCCCTTATGGAAAAGCTAAACATGTCAGGGATCCTTAACTTGGAAAAGAGATGACTGAGAGGGGACATGATTGAAATTTATAAAATAATGAGAGGGGTGGAATGGGCAAATAGAGAATAGTTATTTACCCTTTCAAATAACAGTGAGGTCCATATTCAGACACAGTCTGGATAGCAAATTTAGGGCCTTATTTACTAAGCATTTTTCCCATAGACACACAATGCGAGAAAAACCTTAGTAATTCAGGCCCTTAGCTCATTAAATTTATCTGGCTAACTTTGTAGGCATATTCAATAGTGCAGTCACACTACTGAATATCTTTAGCTATCTTAAAGTTAGCCGGCTAACTATAGCTAGCTAATTTTAGGAAAGCTATTTGACCTGACCAGACTAAGGCAGTGGCGTAGCCAGAATTGATTTTTTGGGTGGGCACAAGGTTAACATGGGTGGGCTGTAGGCATGCAGGTCTACTAGTTGTTTTTTTTACTGATAATAATGCCAAATTATGCAGCATAACATTCACATCTACGCCTAAGTATGAGGTTTACTTAATGATACAAACATAATTCACGGTGATTTGTGGGTACTTTAGCCTTCTTATTATTACGATTTTATACACGGCTCCTACCTGTCCATAAATTTTGAGAGAGCGGTTGTGTTGCTTATATTTAAATTGCTAACATCTCAAAATATAGATATATATTTTTACCTTTGTTGTCTGATCTTTGTATTTTTCTAATCAGTTGGTCCTGGTCTTTTTCCCATTTTCCCTTATAGCTCATTTCCTAATTCCTTTTCAGTGTCTTTCTTCTATACTGTCTTCTTCCCTTCCACACACACACACACACACACACACACACACACACACACACACGCTTTCTCTCACAGACTCCCTCTCACACACTCAAGCTGTCACTCTCATATGCTCTCCCCCCCCCCCAAGCTCACATTCAAGTTCTCACTTTCTCACCCCTCCCCAGGCTTATATTCTTATGCACACACAGACGCACATCCAGGCACCCATTCTCACCCACACACATAAACCCAGACTCCTATTCTCACCCACAAACCCATGCTCCCAGTCTCACCCACACATATTCAAGCTCCCATTCTCATCCATACATATACACATTTAAGGTACTATTCTCACCCACACATACACACATTCAACCACCCCATTCTTATCCACATATTCAAGCTTCCATTCTCACCCACCCACACAAACCCAGGCTCTCATTCTCACCCATATATACACACATTCAAGCTCCCATTCTCACCCACCCACAAACCCAGGCTCCCATTCTCAACCACACATACACACATTCGAGCTCACATTCACCCACATATTCAAGCTTCCATTCTCACCCACATACACACCCAGGCTCCAGTTTTCACCCACACACACTCCCATTCTCATCCACACATACACATTCAAGCACGTGCACAGCTTCCGCTTTCTCCCCCAGAGCAGGAAGATCAGCTGCCTCTCCTGCTGCCACCGGTCTCCTGCTATCTTCGGGCGTCGGGCCGTACTGCCCGCCGAACTTCCTGTCGGGGGGGGGGGGGAGCGGAAGCGCATCGCACAACGTTCGCTTCCTCCCACCCCCCCCCAAGCAGGAAGATCGGCGGGCAGTACGGCCCGACGCCCGAAGATAGCAGGAGGCCGTGGCAGCAGGAGAGGCAGCTGATCTTCCTGCTTTGGGGGAGAAAGCAGAAGCTGTGCGCGGCGCTTCCGCTCCCCCAAACAGGAAGTTTGGCGGGCCGTTTGGTCCGAAGATAGCAGGAGAACGGGTGGCAGCAGGAGAGGCAGCTGATCTTCCTGCATTGGGGGGAGGAAGCGGAAGCTGCGTGCGGCACTTCCGCTCCCCCCCCCCGAACAGGAAGACCGGTTGGCCATACGGCCGCAGCAGCGCTTCCCCATGTGTGCCGTGATGGCGCACAAGGCGTGGGTTCTCTTGTTCGCTGTCGCGGGGATGGGATCCCGCGACAGCCTTGCAGTTCCGGTGTCAGTTGGGTGGGCCTGGGTCTAAGTTGGGTGGGCACCTGCCCACCCAGGCCCACCCGTGGCTACGCCACTGGACTAAGGCATCTAAGTCATCCACCTAACTCTGAATATCAGAGTTATCCGGTTATTTTAGCTGGCTAATTAATCTCCCCCAGTTATGACCCCGCTACACCCCTAACTTATCTGGCTAAATTCTACCTACCTAACTTATTAGCCAGTTAGAATTTTGCTCACTATCACTTAATTGGATAAATTGCACTGAATATTGAGTTCTTAGGACACTAAATGTTGGACTCCTAAATTTAGGCATGCTATTTATTTGCTAGATTTAGGCCTAGATTTTCTAAGACACCACGGCATCGTGAATCGAGTGGTACAGGGGGCGGCCCTGCGAAAGCCGGCAGCGATCACACCTCTGTGGTGCGATTGTTGCCGGCTTTCGTACCCAATAGCGCCATCATAAAAGGTGGGCGCAAAATGGGCAGCAAAAAGGGTTCTTACCTTTTTGCTATCCGTGATATCCTCGCGTCGTCTGCCCTGGTGCTGCCCCAACTCCTCCTGTTCTGGTCTTGACGCTGTCCCTTTTCGTGTGCGATCGCTTTGAAAAATGACCCCCTTAGCATCCTAAGTTTGGAAAATCAGTGCTTTGCTCCTTACTTTGTTTCCCCATCTTAACTCTGCCACTGTAGCCACCCATGTTTTAGGATCCTATATCAAACTGGGATCCTAATATAGGCACTCAGCCCTAGTAAATTTTCAAAAGAGCTGATTTAGAAACATAGAAATACAGAAATGATGGCAGAAAAGAACCAAATGGTCCATCCAGTCTGTCCAGCAAGTTTATAGTAGATGCTGCTGTACCATGCAGATTACCATCATACTTATCAGTTTCCCAGACTGTAAAAGTCAGGGCCCTTGTTGACTGCTGTCTGAATCCAATTCCCCATTACCTCTTGCCATTGAAGCAGAGAGCAATGTTGGAGTTGCATCAACAGTATGAAGGCTTATTGGTTAAGGATAGTAACCGCCATACCACCAAGTTACCTCTATGCACTCTTTTCTACGGATGTGAATTGTTTTTCTGACGTTTGAAAATATGGTAGGAGTAATGGATGGCCGGCGCCATCTTTAAAAATGGTGCGGGCCATCCAGTGCTCCTACCATGTGACAGGGGCCGGCCAATGGCACGGATACCCTGTCACATGGTAAGGGCAAAGGGCCATCGGCGCCATTTTTATTAGTGGCAGCCGATGGCCTGAGAGCGGGAGATCGCTCCCGGGACCCCCACTGGACCACCAGGTACTTGTAAAAAGTTTGGGGAGGGGGGTCGGGAGGGTGGGGGAAGCTAAGGGAACTGTTTTAAAGGGTCAGGGTGGGTTTTTGTTTATCAGCTCGGGCGCCGCCAATAAAAAAAAAACGATCGGACCGCACGAAAAAATTTCACGATGTGAATCGGAACTGATTCCAGTTCCGATTCACATCTCTACTCTTTTCTTCATTTCTATCCTCTAGCCTTTAGGGATCCACAATGTTTATCCCATGTAACTTTGAATTCCTTCACTGTTTTTGACTTCACCACTTCCTTCAGAAGGGTATTCTAGGCATCTATCACCCTCTTCTTTGAAGAAATATTTCCTGACATTGGTTCTGAGTTGTCCTCCCTGGAGTTCAATTTCATGACCCCTAGTTCTACTGATTTCTTTCCATCAGAAAAGGTTGGTGATTGTGCATCTCAGTATATGGCCATCTTGGATCTCCTCAAACCTTTTCTTATAATTTTTATTTTTCATTTCATTTTATATTTATTTCATTTTGTTTACTTGAAATAAAATAAACATAAATTTGAAAGAAAAAGAAATATAGCCCCCTCCCCAAAAGAAATGATTCCCGCCAAGGATCTTCCTCCAGTGCCACAGCAATAAAATAAAAAAATGACCCCGGGCTTTCCCTATCCCAAAACGCTCCCCACAGATCATAGCTTACCCCATCCATGAAGATTTAGAACTTCAGGTGATCCTCAGTCATTTCTGTCCTGCAGGGTCATGGTGCCAAATGTCACGGTTCAACACTGAGGCAAGTGCCATTCTGTTGTACAGCTGTATGCTAGGCCAGCTGCCACCATTTTACAACTAATATCTGGGCGGGGATCAAGAGCAGCTAGAGATTGCATCAACCCCATTTGGACTGCTACAACCCCACAAAAGGGTAAGCTACTCTCCTTGGGGAAGGGGGAAGTTTACAGTAATAAATAACAAAATCATGGCAGTTGACTTTGTGAATCAAATGTCAATGGAAAACATGAATTTGTGGCAGGATTTATTTATTTTTTTATTTTGTTTTCAAATGTGTAACCTGGCCACCTTTCTGGGTTACTATTAAGCCCTGGAACCTGGTAGTGCAGTTAGAGAAATAATTGAGGATCCATTCAGTGACAGCCCTCACAGTGGTGGGGCTATAATGGATATCCTCATAAGGAGTTTTTATAGCAGAGCACTGCAAAGGGCTCTGGGCAGTCTAAGTTGGAAGTTAGAGAGAGAGATTGGCCTACCTGGAGCCTTGGAAACTCTCTAAGACCCTCCAGGATAAGTTTGGACTTAACTGTTATACTCTCCAACTGAGATACAGAGTGTTTTTTCCAGGGATTGAGTTGGATTTCGAATTTTTGAGAAGTAGTAGCCCAGGCCTGCTGAAGGCCTTTCCAAGGCTCAGAGATCAGGGATCAGTTGAAGATGCCCAGGTTTAGGGAAGACCTGCCCCTGAAGTGGTGTGGACCTGTTGCAGTAGAACTCTAGTGTTACTTGTTTTGGGGACAGAAGTAGTTGTTTCTCTAAGACCTGGGAAAAAGTGATTTTCTGCCCCTCTTCTTACCCATCGGCAGTTCTGCACTTATAGAAACATATATTGAAACATAGAAATGATGGCAGAAGAAGACCAAACGGCCCATCCAGTCTGCTCAGCAAGTTTTGCACTTTTTTTTCCTCATACGTATCTGTTACTCTTGGCTCTTAGTAACCTTTTGGTTCTATTTCCCTTCCACCCCCATCATTAATATAGAGAGCAGTGTTGGAACTGCATCTAAGTGAAATATCTAGGTTAATTAGTTAGGGGTAGTAGCCACCGCAATAAGCAAGCTACACCCATGCTTATTTGTTTACCCAGACTATGTAATTCAGTCCTTGTTGGTTGTTGTCTGTATACAGATCCATTTTTCTTCATTCCCCCCTGCCATTGAAGCAGAGAGCTATGCTGGATATGCATTGAAAGTGAAGTATCAGTCTTTCTCCCCTGCCGTTGTACTTCCTTCCAGGATTCCTTCCACCCGGGATCCATATCCAGAAAAGAGGACATCTAACTGCGAGTATGAAAATCATCTGAAATAGGAGAGGATGCCCACTCGGAGTCTTCAGTAAACCCTGGGGAGATAAAGACATTAACTCTCAGAGCCAAGATTAGAGTTTTGCCACCTGGGAGGAGTTTCCGCTCACTCAAGGAGCCCTAAGCTAATGGAACCACTGCTCAATTCTAATCCAGGAGGGAGGTTGGATATCTACCAGAGACTCTTGCACAGATAGAGCGTGACAAGAACTGTAAACCAAGAGAGAGAAAACAGTAAAAACTGTGGAGCTGAAAACATTTTATTTTTGCCATTCCATCACACTGTCTATATTAAAGTATTATTTTTGGATACTAACTCAGTGATCCCAATGTATTCTTTGGAACTCAGCCCACAGCACCAAGTGTAAAAATTCACCTACCCCAGGAAATTCAGCTAAGGAAGTCAGACACCCTGCAGTGGAACCTGAGAGGACTCTTTTCTGCCCCAACTTAAAGAATCCACACCCAGGGAGATAGAAGAGCTAAACAGGGTTCCTTACCCAAAGCTTATAAATAACTTTATGGCATCACCTGTGCTGGACCTGCACACCGGGTATGGTTATAAATGAAAAGAGAAGCACCTCAGGATCTATGATTATAAGTGACCCTTGCTGGTAAAAATATTGAGCATCACTTAAGTTCAAATACCGCAGGGTGGTATGATGGTCCTTCTCTCCAAAATTACAATAAGTTGACGTCAAGTTGTTAAATGTTTAAGCCTAATTCACAAATATCTCTTGTGTTTCACTATTGGTTTTTTTTTCTATGTATTTTTGTTGGACTCTTTATGGGTGATTATATAAATGAAAAAAACCATAAATTTTATGTTATGTTTTTATATATTTCATTAAAAAATGCAAACCCTAACACAACGGTATTATTTTTAAAAGATATGTGGAATAGGGTTTATGTTTTTATTAATTCAAAATCTGAATGTAACAGATTATTATTTTTCTTGTTCTCATGCTGTATTTTTCTAGCTAGTGCTGGCACTTTAAACTTGAGCTAAAAGAGCTTTTTAATGTTTTATCTAAATACAATAAGAGACACTGTGACAGCTGTTGATGTGTGTACTGTTTTGGGGTTTGGCATCAGTCTGCTCTCATTACATCCTGTGAATGGCATAGTTTGGCACTCTTTCCTACAGCCTGGCATTTTCAGCTGTGAGCCCAGCATTTAACAGTATGCTGTTAACAGTTTTTAGCATGGAAAAAATCTGTGATTTGTTCCAGTCTATCAATTAAGAGTCTTTTGAAAGAAATATCCACAAAAGATTTATGGATCCTCTATGCCATGTAAACACAGAGACTGGCGATCTGTGTCAGTTCATTGAGTCAGTATGAAATCAGCCAGCCAATAAAGCAGAAGTCTGCTCTGCATGTTTTGTTATATGCCAGAAACAAAGAGTCACTGCCCTAATCTCATTCAGGACTATGGACTGACAAATTTAACTCAGAGCAGAGCCTGTATAAGCTTTCCTTCCACTCCTATAAAACCAAAATGCAGAAATAAAGACGACAGAGCTGTCCACTGTGGTATTCTAGACAGGTCAACAGATTAAAAAAAAAATAGTTGAATCATTTAGTGTTAGATCCTGGAAAACTAGGTTTGCTACATTCAAATAGCCTTCTGATACCAGTCTGCAACTGAATTACAAGCCTCATTTAACTTTCCTACACATAAACAAATATTCCAGTCAAGGAATACACATTGCAGGTGATATAATAAGCCACACTGAGCCTATTCTGGTTTTTACTTCTGCTGCTATTTGTTTGCCGCCAGCCTTACTCAGGCATGTAATCTGAATTTTAGCACGAAAAAGCCTGAGCTAAGAAACCCACGGTATGCTTAGAGTGGGTACAAGCAAATTGCATGGAAAGGAAGGAATTAGCTATTAATGGGCAATGCAGAGAGTCACGTAACATGAAAAATTTCCACTCCCTGAATGTGCAAGTTGTGTGCCATGCACGCATGAAGATATTCAGTGATGTCTCCAAGTTTTACAGATGCTGCCATGATTCTTCCGTACTTGCGCAGCTGGAGCTAGCACAAAATTTCACGGAAGGGAAATAAGATGAAGGCTGGCTGCTAGGTAAGTTAGAAATGGATGTCAAACCAAAGCGTTAGTTAAAAAGTTAAACTGTAAGCTCTCTAGGATGGGTACCGCAAAATAAAATAGTACACAGTGCATGTAAGCTCTCTGGGATGTGTACTGAAAGCAGAATGGTACACACTTTCTGGTTCATGGTGCCGAAAATGCATGTCCACTACACCTATAAGCTCTTTAGGGTAGGAATCAACAGCTCAACAGCACAATTTATTTTGGTGCCTTATACCCCTTTTTTGGCTCTACCAAGCTTTTGTTATTGGGTGTCAAAGGAAAGGCATGGCACATAGCCAGGTAATGGATTATTGTATTTCCATTTTCTTGTGGGAAATCCAGGTTATGCTTAGGCCTCTGTTTGCTTCATGTACAGCAGAAGAAGTTCGATATATCGAGGCCCACGTGGGAACCAGAGTGGTCATAGAACTGCAGGGTATCTCCTGTTCACCAATGTACCAATTATGAATTATAACAGCCATGCGCAGGATAAATTCTGACAGGCCCAAACTCTGCTACAGCAAGAGAAGGAATTTTACCAGGTGAACTTTAAACTGCATTGCATCAGTGGAAACTAGAGGCCTTGTTCTAAAGCAGTATGGGAGGCCTTATCAGATGTGCCTTTTGCCAGTTCCTGTGCAAGTAAAGAAACCAGACACAAGAGAAAATATAACTTAAGATCCTAAGCAACTGTCAAGGGCATTCAAGCAGAGACCCCCAACCTTGAAAGTAAAAAGGGGAGGAGGGGCAGCCTGAGACAGTGCTGACACTAACACTCAGCTTGGCCTGGCAATGTGGCAGGACCCCCTCAAAGAAATGAGGGGGGGGGGAGAGAAAAAGACCTGCAATGTGGAAAGAGACCCTCCACCTACCACGAGGGTATGCATGAGCTTATGCATATTTATCAGCTGGGAAGTATAAGACAGGAGTCAAGGAGGAAATAATGGCTGAAAAAGAAGGAAAAACAAAAAGAAACTCCTGGCAGAGCGACCCGGAAGCCCAAAAAGGGAACATGGAGGCCAAGCATGGACCCCTGGAGGAAGAAGAGTCCCAATTCCTGAAAGCAAACCTGGGAAGAAAACCCTGAAAGCGAGAACCTGTGCTGAGGTGTCCCTGGAAGTGAGAGGAGGGTCCAAGACAGACCAGATCTCCCTGCTGCCATGAAGGGTGAGAACCAGTCCAGACAGCTCAGCCCGTTCCAAACCAGGAAGCAAGCCTTTCCCCAGTCTCTCTAGCACTCCAGCCAGAACCTGCTTCAGAGGTGAACAGAAGAATTGCCTGAACGTTGGAATCAGGGTTAAGTAAGTTAATCATAAGTATTAGTATCTCAAGCAGGCTAAGGTTTATGGCATGTTTTGTTACCACCCATGATACAGAACTTTCTTTAGAGAAAACTTGTGCTTAGAAGGCAGGATGTTAAAGATTGGAATTGTTGTTATTTGCTAAATGCTAGTCCAGCCAAATCTGATAAATAAAATCTATTTCTGAGGAGAATACACATTGTCTTTTACCTGACATAGGATCAGAAGGAAGGTGGGAGGGCAGCTGGCACTGTCTTGTAACAGAGAGATCCCTGCACCCCCCAACCTGCCTACCGAACATACATTTGGCATTTTAAAAACCTGTTCTGCTACCTTGACCACACTGGAGGTGTACTATGGTATTCACCAAAGAAAGTTGCAAATATAGTTGTAGTGTGCTGTATGCTTTATAATATTCTCTGGCATAACATTCATCAGGACGTAGATCTGGACCCAGGGCCAAAGCCAAATATATTTGCAGTTACTACAGATGGAGATAGTATGACAGGGGAATGAGCTCCATCACAGAGTAATAGTGGACTATTTTGGAAGTACATTTCAATGCATGGGGAAGTGCAAGTTGACAGGGGCAGGGAGGATTTTGTGGAAGAAATAGTGTTCTGACTCTAACATTTGTCTCTTCTCAGATCAGTGTGAACCCCAAGGAAGAGGAATTTCAGGAAAAATACACACTGTGATCATCTACGTGTTTTTTAAATTAATAAATTCAAATTTTACATCTGTTTTTAATATGCACTGTGGTCATATAAATTTTTTTATGTTTTTAATGTGTTTCAGTTTTAAATGCAATTTTAATAAAGTGACATTTTTATTGATTGTCTGGTCTCGTTCTTCATTGGCATGACTCGATTTTATCACATCTCTATGATCCTTGAGCCACTGATTTCCACACCAGTCCTGGCCTGTGGCACTCTTGAAGCACAGGCCTGGAATCATCTGGGTTGAGGATTCTGTGTCTGTAATGCTTATCACAGGTCTGCCATCATCAACTCAGAGGTTTTCAGGCTGTTCTGTAAATACCAGACCAAAAGAAAAAAGGCCCAAGACCCACTTCCAACCAGAAAAAACAAAACAAAACACAATTACAATTTCAAGAGTATTTACTTGGTTTCAAAATAATAGCAAAAAATGAAAGTGCATATGCTTGCTATTAATTGAACAGGTCCATAAACTGGAGAAACATTTGAAGATGCACACTGACAGCCTGGCAAAGTGGATGAAGTGTCCCTATCCAAAGACAAAGTTCTCGATGGATGATCCAGTGCTTTAGCAAAACAGCAGTGATGAGAGCCAATGATATCTCTGCACATGGCATGCTCAGCGACAGCTGGAGAGGAGACAGGAGTCAACGGCAGAAGCAAGGCGTCCGAGTGGGAGAAGTATCTGGGCTGGAAGGAAGAGCAGGAGTTTAACCACCATGTCTGCAAACTGCAGTGATGAGCAAAAAAAAGTGATAAAGGCAGATTGGAAGCCTAAAATGGACCAGTCCACCATCCACTGTGAAACCAGCAAGAACAGTGCACAGAAATGCTGAGGCAGAAATATTCATGGAGGAGAAGAGGCCAATATTGGATTAAACAAAGCATTCATATAAGATAAACATCTGTGTCAGAAGGAAGAACAGGAGCAAACTGGAGCGAGCAGGAGTGGAACCACCATTTCTGCATCTGCAGTGACAAGCACTGATGATGCCCCCATCTGCAAAAAACCCCAAAATAAAACAAAACAAAAGGAAAATAAAAGTGAGCAATGTAGATAGAAGCCCAGAGATTGGCCAGACCTCCACCTACTGTGAAAGCAGCAAGAATACTGCACAGGAATGCTGGTGCAGAAATTCTTCTAGGAGGAGAGGAGCCTGGTGTCGATGGCGGGTTGGGTGATGGCTCAAATGAGGAGAACAAATGGGATGAGCATCTGTGTCTGAAAGAAGAGCTGGAGCAGAATCACCTTTTCCGCAAACAGCAGCATTGAGCATCGATGATGCACCCATCTGCAAACAACAGGAAAAATAAAAGTGAGAAATGCAAATTGGGATATTGAGTTAGAACATCCAATGTCCTGCACGGAACTAGCAAGAATGGTGTTTAGAAATGTTGGTGCATAAATACAATACGTTTTGGGTGAGAAGAATACCAGCAGGATGAGCAAAGGCTCAAATGAGGCATCCAAGTAGAGAAGCATCTACACCAATGAAATGTCCATGTGAAAGAAATATCTGTGCCAGTAGGAAGAACAGGAGTGGAACCACCATTTATGTAAACTGCAGTGCGAAGTGCTCATGATGCTGTCATCTGCAAAAAAAAGGAAAGAAAAAAGTGAGAAATGCAATTTGGGGGGATGAGATTGACCACTCAGCACCCAAGAGTGTACAGAAATTATGAATTGCAAATACTCATATGAGGAGAGAAGACGAGCATTGGTGGCGGGATATCTGCACCGGAAGGAATAGCAGGAGTGGATGCAGATTCCCATCAAGTAACCATGGAGTTTAGCCGGAACCACACCATTGGAAAATAGATCCTCTCTCCACTATTCAGCCCTAAGGAGACATTGCATTGGGGGTACCCATTCATGGAAATTGTACAGACCACACCACGGTTGACATCCATTTGTAACCTGACACCTATATACCAGCATCCTTGACACCAGCACTGCCATGCCAGTTTTCTATTGGCAGTTGATAGCTAAGATCCATTAAGTTGGGCTGTGTAGCTGTTCCCATAGGAAGTGGTTTCTGAGGCCATAATTGGTCTAGTATGGGAGTTGACTGTAGTTTATTTGCTGTTCTCATGGGAACTGGTTCCTGAGCCACTGTGCTTTGTTGCTCTAGGATAGTTATTGGGGTCCAGTGTGGGTCAGGTGGGGTTCAGAGACTCTCACTGATGAATCCAGCATTGTGGTTGACTGTGAGATAGTCATTGGTGGTCCAGTGTTGGACTAAAAACAAAAGTGGACAATACCAAAAGGTCCAGTTCCAACACCAGTGTCTGCTGTACAATGTGGGGAGAGGAAAGGGACTGTGCCCAGGAGAGATGACTGAGGGGGGATATGATAGAAGTCTACATAATCATGATAGGACTTGAACAAGTTAATGTAAATTGGTTATTTACTCTCTCAGATAATAGAAGGACCAGGGGGCACTGCATGAAGTTAGCAAGTAGCTCATTTAAAACAAATTGAAGAAAATTATGTTTCACTCAGTGCATAGTTAACTCTGGAATTCATTGCTAGATGTATACCTGGTAAATCTAATGGACAGCTATGTGCCTGCCACTGGTCACAGAAGAGAACTAAGAGAAAGTTTATGGTGGTCCAGCATAGGGTGGTGACCATTTAAAATCAAGAACAGGAGATTTAGCCATGGTTCAGCATGATGGGAATTTTCCTCATGAATATGGCTCCATCCATGACTCCCACCGCTGTGTGGTGGGGCTGCTGCATTCCGTGGTTTCAGAATTAGACGATAAGCTTTCTTACTGGGGGAATATGAGCCCAATCACACAGTTAAGTGTGTTCGCATCCTACATAGTCGTCAAAGCTTCATAGGACACAGACAAGGTCATCAAATGAAGATCTAAACTGATCTGACAATATATTCACTGTAGCAGTGCACTCTCTGGAAGACTGTCATGACTCTTTATGAAGCTAGTGCATTTCTTTCCTCATGCACTCAATCTCAGCATGCAAAACCAACCATCCTGCTGTCACACTGGTCTTGATGGCCCAAGGAAATGACAAGGAAGGCTGTCTACGAATGCCATGAGGATAACAAAGTGAAATAGACGCCACATATCCAATCAGAAATATTTATTCTATGGAGATGTAATTATAAAAACGAGCCCGACTCTGGCCAAGTTTCGCCCCTTACATTTGGAGTTGCCTCAAGGGCATAAACAACATACATATCTAAATTATAAAACAGTAATTAAAAAACATGACAACTTCGGAACCCACCCAGAACCTGCCCCGATCTAGGTATCGCACGCAAAAAGTCCCTTTTCGCGTGCGATCCCTTTTGAAAATGACCCCTTTGGAATTTGTATGGGAATTTAGTTTGTCCCGGTTGAAATTGGAGGAGATGTGAGCGTTTAGGGGCTGGATCAGTTTGGTGGCAAGATACATACTGTTGTGATTTTGTGCTGCTCACTTGAAGATGAGATATATAATGAATTTTTGGGACACTTTTATGTTCTTCTGTTGTCCTAATACTAGGACTGGTCCAGAGGCCAGACCACAATGCCTGGGCCTTGACCCAAGCCCAGGCTAGAAGCTTGATCTAGACTTCTAGGCCTTGCAATAAGCCAAGGACTGGACCCAGGCTTAATGCTGGGCCCCAATCTGGAAGCCATGTCCCAACACCTGGAAATTGGCCCTGTCCCAGGCCCCATACCAAGGTCTCAGCCTAGGCGCAGACCCAGGCCCAAACCCAGAGGCCCAGAGACTGCATCTGCTGGGGATGCACAGGAGTAAATTAATTCTGGTGCCTTCCTCTTCAGAAAGACTCCATTTTGGTATACAGAAGTTTAAATGAACTGCTGTACACCAGAATGGCACTATCCACTGAGGAGGAAAGCAAGAAGAAAAAAATAAAGAAGAGGACATCAACATATGATGTATTGACTCCAATATCTGGGCCTCGGCGTGTGCTGAGGCCTAGGCATCAGGATCTATTCTCTAGAACTAGGCTCTGGAACTGGGTTTGTACCTGGGCCTTGGCCTAGGCTATGGGACATCAGGCCTAGATGCCTTTGCCTAGGCATTGGGATATCGGGTCCGGGGTTCAGGTCTGGGCTGAGCCTAAGCATCGTGACCCGGCTTCTAGACTGGCCCCACCATTGGTTATTTTCTTGCGCCTATGGCTAGACTGAGGTGTCGTAACCTACCCTCTGGACCAGGCCCCAGTTATGGGCCTGGACCTTGGTAATGGAGTAGTCTAAGGTCCAGGTATCATGACCTGACTTCTGGGCTGGGTCCCACCTTAAGGCCTGGGCCTGGGCTTTGGCCTAGATCAAGGTGTCAGGAACTGTCCTCTGGACAGAGTTTCAGTGTTGAATCTGAGTCTGGACCTTGGCCTAGGCTGAAGAAAAGGCATCAAGACCTTGCCTCTGAACTGGGCCCTGTATCGGGCCTGGGCCCATGCATTGACCGAGATTGAAGCCAAGACATTGGGACACAGGCTCTGGCATGGGACCCGGTGTCAGGCTTTGGCCTAGGCTAAGGCTAAGGACCCAGCATCTGACCTAGTCCCCAGAATCAGGCACCTGGACCAGGCCTTCAAGCTCGGTCTTTGCATAGGGCATTGGCCAATATTGTGGTGATCTACTGTGACCTAGTCCTACGCAAGATCAAGGTTTCAGCCTGGGCCTAGATCTCTTTAGTGGATCCCCCCCTAACCAGGTAATTGGGAGCTGGGTAAGATCCTGGCCATGGCATTTTTCCAGATGGGAGGGATGAGTTGGGGGGGGGGGGGATGGGAGGCCTCTGGAGGCCCTGCTTCTTTTTCAAATTTGTTTTTGGGGTTGTATTAATTTTAATGATTATTTCATTTTTGTAAACTAAAGAAAATGAAATAAACATGAACCCAAATTAAATTCATGGAAAATAACACCCCAATAATGAAATTAAAAAAATGAAACAAGATCTTTGCCTGCACGTTCCTGATATTTATAATGACTTCTATAACTGAACATTTTGCTTAGTGGTAAATGTTACCTTCTTGTTCCTGCTAGATATGTTTTAAGCCCTGGATATTTAAAGGGTTTAGTCCAGATAACTTTTGATTTAAATAGTTAGCTCCTGTAACTGGATACATTTTATCTGGCTTATTGGGTTATTTATTAAAATGGGTTATGAACAAAAACGCATGGCGCAAATGCAAATTTTTTGGAGGGGTGGGATCAGGGAGGAGTTTGGGTAGGATTTATTTAAATGAGGGGGCAATATTGCATGCTTTTAATGCCGGAAATAGCTACAGCTTTTTCCCGGCGTTAGGCTGTGCAATTTGCCCATAACACAATTCACGATAAATTTTTTGAATTGCATTTTGGTCATTTCTGAGAGAGAGAGAGAGAGAACCTCAGGGGAGGGCCTCACTGTGTGCACTTATTTCTATCTCTATAGGAGGGCAATCAAATAGGTTGAGGTGAGGTGTTCTTGGTGGTTTAGGGTTTAGGGGCATATAGAGTGAGATGTACGAACAGCACAGTACACCTTGGTGAAGATTTGACATTATTTGGAGTGAGGGAAAGTCTCACAAAGATGAAATTTTGTACTATGTTATCTCACCCTAGCTTGATGGTACCCTGTTACTTGCTGTGATGATTGGTGAGCCGGAAGAGGAATGGTGATGTGTGATGGCTAGGATACCCTCCCTCGCAGGGGCTGTAAACACTGCATCCACAGTATTATCAGGAGCATGAACTAGGTCAGACACTGAATTCAGGTCTCCTGGAAATATAGAAGATGATGATGGGGCCTATTTAGTGTGCCCAATGTCATTCCTGGTACAGTCAGACCTACTTTTTTGGCATAGATAATGCAGGCCACTGCCTACAGTGCCAAATTCCGAAAGTACCATGTTGCTATCTGGGCCTGCTTCTGGCTGTGATCTTCAGCCACTGCCTACCTGGAAAAAAAAAGCACAGGGCCTGTGATCCAGAGCATGCTCAAAGGCCCTGATGCATTCCCATCCCTTTCAGAGATTTCCTTGGTAACAGCAACCCATGGAGGAGGAGGTGCCCAGAGCCTGTGAGGGTGTGCCGACACACAGTTCGCACATTTGTTTTTTGTTTTTTTTTTTCTACTGCTGCTGCAAGCACCAGCTGAGATGTGTAAGAAGGATTTCCAAAAGAGACCAGGATTTTGTTGTTGATGTTTTTGAAACAGTAGTGTATAGGAGGCAGTTTAAAATTGAAAAAATAACATGTGTTGAGGAGAGCAAAGGAGCTGGTCAGGTTTGGTCTCATAGAGACGGTGTTGCTGCATTTCACAAGGGTCAGGCAGAAGGCCCTGGCAATAGCACTAGAAGCCCACGGAAAGAGGGAGTGCCAGAAAGCCTGCAGAGGGATATTTTGAGGGAAAGGAGGAGGCTACCTCTGGTGAATAGGAGGGGGATGAGGAGGCTGTCACCAGCAGGTAGGTGTTGGGACTTCGCAAAGAGGAAGCTTCTGTGGAAGAGAATTGGGCCTAGCCCTGACAGGAGCTTAGGAGCAGGCCGATATTATGGCTCCACGGTTTTCTTCAGGCAATGGTGCCTATAGCCAAGGCAATATTCGCAATAGGATTGGTACAGCTCTGCTAAGCACATACTTTGCACATTCTGTTTAAACAGGAAGGTGGGTGGGAATAAAGCAGCACATGTACATTTGAAAACTGAATGTATATGTATAGTTCTCCTCCTCTGACCTAAACATAACTTTTGCCATAGATAAAAGTGCATGCTTTATGGAAACCTGCTCATATATTTTTGCCAGGCAGAGGAGGCCAGTTGTCAAAAAGGCAAATTTTCCTGGAAAAATTGCTATTTACTCTGATAAATGGCTTTGAAATTTGTCCTTACAATGAGAAAAGCCCTTTAGTAGTTTAGAACCCAAGTGCAATACAGTTTCTTAATCTTTACATAGAAACTGTATTGAGGGACATTTTAAATGAAAGGTAGGACTTTGTCTCCCACCCTTACCTCTTTCCAAACTCGCTAAATGCTGAATATCCCTTTCAAACACAGAGTAACAAAAGAAATATTGGCCAGTCAGAATAGACAAATGGCTAGTTCTTTTAACTGATAGATGGGATAGGAAGTTCAAGTAGCTTTGACATTTTGTAAGATCTTAAACTATGTGTTAGTACAAGTCACACTGGAATTGACAGAAACAAAAAATAAACCTTTGAAGACATCAGAAAAGATAGTGACCCAGAATGGCAATGCAAGCTTTTGCCATCCAGTTTTATTTTTTATATAAAGTGTTTCGTTTTGAACAGGCTTTGTAGAGATACAACTGGTTTTTTGTTGGGTTTTTTTTTTTATCACTGGTGTCAGAATCCAACTGCTGAGAGCATATCACTGAAAGCCAAGATAGCACTTCAAGTATTCCTTTCTTACGCACATAACAGATATTGTTAAGCCAAAGATACATCTCTTTTCTTATGACCATGCACATCCACAAAAAAGGGAAATGCCATGTGCATTTCTGTATCATGCTCATCACCAGAGATAGAGTGAGGCTTGGAGCCACAGCGCATAAAATCGAGCAATGACTAACATAAGGCTTTTCTTTGGCTATCTGATTTGTTTCTCTATAGCATTTAACACATGCATAGAAAATAATTCATGTCTTCTATAAAGGGTCTATGTATTTTGGCAACAACAGAAACTATACATATATTTAGCAATCAAAAAGTAAAGAAAAAGAACACTAATGTAAGCAATTAATAAATATTAAGGGGTAAAATTTTAAAGCTGCGTGCGCACTCCCAAAGATGAGCCAACTTTATAACATTCGTGCGTCACTGTGTGCATATTATAAAATCCAATACCTGAGCGAGGCTGAGATGGCTGCGAGTCAGTAGACGCTGAAATGCTGAGCTCTCCTTACCTGATACTTTCCTGTTTTAAATCTGGCATGGCACCGAAGGGGAAAATTGGGGGGGGTTTCCTATCAAACACTCTTTACCTCCTGGCCAGCAGTCATTTGTCAAATTTTCGTCTCCTGCGGATCCTCGGAATCTCAGTGGTGAGTTCCCTGATGCAGCGCTTGGCGAGGGAGTGTCGGTGTTCCTGGGGATGAGGTTTCTCTCAGCCCCCAAGAATAGGCTCATCCACCAGTAGATCAACGTCCCTCTTCTGATGACACCACTGAGACGCTTGTAAGTACACTTTTGCCGGCGACCGTGCGGATGGGAGCCGAGGATATTGCCATGTCTTTCCCTACAACTGAGCAAAGAAGCCCTGTCTATTATTCCCAGATCAGATGAGTCAAGATATTCAGTAAGATATAAAGGGGGAAATTGATTCCCAACAGGATTATGAGAAGCATGAGAAGAAACGATGGCAAAAAAGTAAACTTGTTAATGGAAGGAGATTCTTCAAGGGGAAATCCAGAACTTGATGGAAATATTTTTTTTAAGGTAATCCATGTGAGTTCACCTAGAATTTAAGGAAAATTCAAAATTCTGAGATTTAATCCACAAGAAGAATTCTCAATCTCCATCAATTCAAGCTGGCAGGATAAAACTCCATTATCCCGAATAGAAGCAGACTGTACCACCTGAACTTTTGCAATATCTTGCTGGACTGCAGCAAGTTGCCAAGTATGTTCTTGAATAGAACTTTCCTGCTGCACAACCATAGGATCCAATTTCGTAATAACCATGTCCACTTTAGGCACTGAAGAGGGCAAAATCTTGGCAAAATGTCCATCAGTTCCCAAAGTGATTCCAAAGTAATAACTGCCGGCTTGGTAGGCATCTGGAAGAGCTCCTGCAACTGTGGAACCACTGGCAAAGAAACAGCCCCAAGAGAAGAATAAATCTGTCCTTTTACCGGACCAGTACTTTCAGAGGGAAGAGAAGAAATTTCAGTTCCAGAAGCTGAAATTCTTTCAGAAGCCACCAAATTCCCGAAATCGGAGCGGCCTCGGAGGGAACGGGCAGCCTGTGCAGGGCTCGATGCGCGCAAGGTGAGCAAATGTTTATTTATTTATAACTTTTTTTTATACACTGAGGTTCAATTAACAAGATTAATTATCACTTCGGTTTACATTACAACCAGCAAAAAATAACAGAGAGAAAAAATGTATTAAAAAAATAAATGTTCACCCCCTTGCGCACGCCGACCCCTAATTTTAAAAGATACGTGCGGCTACACGTGTATCTTTTAAAATCCGGCATACTCTTGTTTGCGCAGGGTTGTGTGAACAAAAGTACGCCCGCGCGCCTCTTATAAAATCTACCCCTTTATGTTTTGTTACAGAAGAGCATAAATAATCTTAAAAATTGGCCTTAATCTTAAAAATTGGTCCATAGGTATATTAACCAATAGAATGAAGGGTGATATTTATTATAATGCAGAACTGTATTTATATTAGTCAGTATTATGTAGAAGGTAGTTCCAATCTATTTGCATTTTTATAAACCAATATGTCTAAAAAAGCTATCAGTGCAAAATGATATTGTATACCGAACTGCAGATTTGAATTTTTGCTGTACATCCATGTGATAAATAATTGTAATTGAATCTCTGTTCCAGACCACCCAAAAACAAAATACATCATCGATGAATCTGACCCACATGTGAATGTATTGACAATACTGTGAGGTATAGGTAAAAGTGTTCTCAAAATCTGCAATGTACAAATTGGCTATTGAAGGGGCCATCATGATTCCTATGCCTGAAACTTTTACTTGTTTATAATATTGATCATTATACATGAAAAAAAAAATCTCTTTTAATGCAATTGTTGTTTTCTTGACCAGGGAAAAATAGTGGAAACTATTCTCAAGAACAAAATTATAAAGCATATAGAAAGACATGATTTAATGGAACATAGTCAACATGGATTTACCCAAGGGAAGTCTTGCCTAACAAATCTGCTTCATTTTTTTGAAGGGGTTAATAAACATGTGGATAAAGGTGAACCGGTAGATGTAGTGTATTTGGATTTTCAGAAGGCTTGTGACAAAGTCCCTCATGAGAGGCTTCTACGAAAACTAAAAAGTCATGGGATAGGAGGCGATGTCCTTTCGTGGTTTACAAGCTGGTTAAAAGACAGGAAACAGAGAGTAGGATTAAATGGTCAATTTTCTCAGTGGAAAAGGGTAAACAGTGGAGTGCCTCAGGGATCTGTACTTGGACCGGTGCTTTTCAATATATTTATAAATGATCTGGAAAGGAATACGACGAGTGAGGTTATCAAATTTGCAGATGATACAAAATTATTCAGAGTAGTTAAATCACAAGCAGACTGTGATACATTGCAGGAGGACCTTGCAAGACTTGAAGATTGGGCATCCAAATGGCAGATGAAATTTAATGTGGACAAGTGCAAGGTGTTGCATATAGGGAAAAATAACCGTTGCTGTAGTTACACGATGTTAGGTTCCATATTAGGAGCTACCACCCAGGAAAAAGATCTAAGCATCATAGTGGATAATGCTTTAAAATCGTCAGCTCAGTGTGCTGCAGCAGTCAAAAAAGCAAATAGAATGTTAGGAATTATTAGGAAGGGAATGGTTAATAGAATGGAAAATGTCATAATGCCTCTATATCGCTCTATGGTGAGACCACACCTTGAATACTGTGTATAATTCTGGTCGCCGCATCTCAAAAAAGATATAGTTGCGATGGAGAAGGTACAGAGAAGGGCAACCAAAATGATAAAGGGGATGGAACAGCTTCCCTATGAGGAAAGGCTGAAGAGATTAGGGCTGTTCAGCTTGGAGAAGAGATGGCTGAGGGTGGATATGATAGAGGTCTTTAAGATCATGAGAGATCTTGAACGAGTAGATGTGACTCGGTTATTTTCACTTTCTAATAATAGAAGGACTAGGGGGCATTCCATGAAGTTAGCAAGTAGCACATTTAAGACTAATCGGAGAAAATTCTTTTTCACTCAACGCACAATAAAGCTCTGGAATATGTTGCCAAAGGATGTGGTTAGTGCAGTTAGTGTAGCTGGGTTCATAAAAGGTTTGGATAAGTTCTTGGAGGAGAAGTCCATTAATGGCTATTAATCAATTTTACTTAGGGAATAGCCACTGCTATTAATTGCATCAGTAGCATGGGATCTTCCTAGTGTTTGGGTAATTGCCAGGTTCTTGTGGCCTGGTTTTGGCCTCTGTTGGAAACAGGATGCTGGGCTTGATGGACCCTTGGTCTGACCCAGCATGGAAATTTCTTATGTTCTTATGTTCTTATAATCGCTAATGGTATCTGAAAAAATCATTAGCTATCAATTTTTGATTAATAGACAAAGCTACTTCCTCTGGTATGTTTGTAAACAGGGATGCTGTATCTGCAGTTACCAGTATATATGGCTCCTCCCACATTGGACTAGTTTGTAAAACATGGATGAAATGTGAAGAATCTCTGATATATGAAGGACTATGTGGTTGTAAGAATGTATCAACTGACCCAATTCCTGAAACAATTGGTCACCCTGGAGGAACAACCATAAATGTATGCCCTGTAGGAACTAAATAAAACATTGTTGCATTAGTATATGGCTCAAACAAAAAATTATATTATTTTTGAGAAATTGATTTTTGGCTAACTGCTTCATCCAAAATATGTTTGAGATCTTTATTAAGAAGTTGATAAAAACTGGAGTCAGATAGCTGACGTAGCATCAGCATGATAGGCTGCAGCACCTACCTCCCTTATCAGCTGATTTAATGACAATGGATGTATTTGAACTTAAAGACTGTACAGCTCTTTTTTCTTTAAATGATAAATTTTGTGAGGAAACTCAAGAATCCAGCTCAATTCGAGTTAAATCATGAAGGAAAAGCTTTTCAAATGTTGCAATAATGAGGTCTGATGGTCCTGGGAGGTCCATCTCAATTTTCTAGTTAATGTGGTTTCTCGTGATACTGGAGTTTCTGAAGAAGAAAAAAGGGCTACTTTAAGTTGTCAGATGAATTTATATAGTTGGACCCTAGTTTGAAAAGAGTCATATGATGTCGTTGGTACATATGATAAGCCTTTCTCCAAAAGGATATATTATTATGTGGTCAACGAAAAAGATGAAAGATTGAAAACCATCTGTGGTCTTAATGTTGAGACCTAGTAACTCATCTCTCTCACAGGTAATGCTGGGTTCGTAGGAGCTGATGATTGGGAATATGTCTCTGTTGTTTTTCTCTTCACTGTGCCATGCTTAACAAAAAGTTATCTGTAGAGTATGACGTGTGTTCTGTAGAATTGGTTGGAACTAAAAAAGATACTATCTTTAAATTGCCTTTTTTAGGATGTGTCAGCAGTTTATCTTCCTCTGAGGAGTCACTTGAAGAAGAGTCAAATGGATGGCCTTTCTTAAAAGATTTAGTTCTATCCATTCATGCTGTAAGGTCATTCCAAAATTTTTCCATAGCCTTGTGGTATGTGGCAAGCTGTAACTTGAAGGTGCTCTCCTGAAGATCATTTTTAAGCTCATCAATTTCACAATTGATTTCTTCCTGGATTTCTACTGCTGAGGTGTTAAATGTTTCTATTATTAACAACATTAGGCCAGGATTCATCATTCTGCGAAAATGGGGGGCAGGGGGGTGAAGGGGGCGGGCCTGCGAAAGCCCGCAGCCTTTAACTACCAGGAGACCCTGGAACTTTGTTTGTTTAAGCTCAGCTCTCCAATGGGATTGAGAAGATTTGAACCTGTAGCTTCGACACCTTGGAAGGACTGGGGTAAGAATAAGCAATAGAGCCATAACCAGGGGTTAACTGTCATTTTTATCCAGGAGATTCCAGCTGGATTGTGATTGGGAGAGTAGGCAGTGGTGCAAACCCATGAAATTTGGTATGAGAAGTGGGATCAAAGAAGCCTGACATCACAGATTAAACTGGAGACATGGACCACATGGCCACCTAGAAAGACAAAGACTCATCAAGGTATGAAGTAAGGGTACCCAATGCTGCTCATGATGGGATACTAGGGGACAATCAATGTTGAGAGTCTCAGTAAAATAAAGTATGAAAATATTTATTATAAAGTAAGGGTACCATGGAATACCGGCTGAACCATTTATCGAAAAAAAAAATAGCAGAGGATGGTTTCTGGGAGAAGACAACTGGTGGTAGTGCCACACTTGGGTTTTTCTCTTCTCTGTTTCCTGAGATCCAGGATGGAGAAAGAATACATACTAAAGTGGATGGTGGAACAGTTCCAGAAACAGCAGGAGACTACTCACCTGATGATCCAGCAGATGTTATCACAGAAAACCCATGACAATATGTTTATGTGTATGTTATGAGGGGTATTTTACATATTTGATAAAATTTGGTGAAATTTGATGAAAGATATTTTGGTACATGATATGCAGGTATGTGATATGCAATTATTCTTGGATATTGATCACATTACTTATTTATGATATTACTGTTACTGAATTGACAAAATAATTTGGATTTTGTTTTGATGATTAATAAGGGAAAGCATCCCGTTCAACATTGCCAGCCATTTCAAGGGATATGCTCAACCAAAGAAGAATGGATTTCTTTTCATTTATAAATTTATATATTTCTTGATTTTTCATTTTTCCATCTACTCCCAGAAATGAAGGTGACAACTTCATTAGACATCGATATGATTTTTGAAACATTTTTGAATATATATATATATATATAAATAAATATATATATATACACATTTATGTGTTTTACAGGTTCATTAAAGTATCTAATACTTTTGAACTGGCCCTGCTCATAGCAGAAGGCCCTTAAAATCATTGTTGTGCCCACTTGTATGGGCTGGAAGGAAAGAGATTCTTCACGCTGCACTTGCATGGGACCCCAATGGGCTGGAAGAAGCACTAAAGGAGTGCTTGCATCTACCCATGCAAAGCCAGTAGGAAGAGGTGGATTGCAGATGGTCTCTCATCAGTTGACATGGAAGAGGAAAGCTGCTGAGGTTGGCCAGCAGTACCAGACTTGACTTGAGGTAGGGAGGGAATGAGGAGAGTATGGGGTGGAAGAAGAGAGGGAATTTGATTGCTTATATGGAAAAAAAAAATCAAAGGGAGGCCATCGACAATTGTTTGCCCAGGACTTTTTAATTTTTATGTATTTATTTAATAGTTCTTATAATCTGCAAATTTCCAAAAATGTATGCAATGTGGAGAACAGAAAACATTCATAATGAGAAATTAAGTATTTTAACTGCCCCCCCCCCCCCTCTTTACACACACACAGGGAATTGTATATTGGGCCGATATTAAAAAGGATTTCCATGGATAAATGGGTGTTTACTCAAGGAAATAAACTCCGATTCATATGTCATATTCACATATCCTGATTTAAATAATGGATCTCTCCATATGATATACCAGTGTCGCATGATGAGAGACTTTATTCCTTTTGAAGCTATAGTACAATGAGTGACAAAAAGCAATATTTTTGTCTGATTGTCTGTAATCTTATATTGAAGAAAAAGGTCAATGGAATATCCTTCAACTTCCGTACAGCTTCTTCAGCTGAGAGTTCAGAATAGCCTCTTTCAAAATAGAAAAATATATTTGGCTCATGATCAATTCTCTCAGTTCAGCTTCTTTGCTTCCAATCCTTTTCACCCTTAACAGCTGGAAAAATGATAAAGCTGTCTAGGGCGAGGTGGGATAAAAATTCTCAGCCTGAAGTAATGTATTCTTATCTGTAGGTTTATAAGAAAATCTGGTTTCAAATCCCTGACTGAAAAAATTCTCTCTGCATTTCAAAAAATAATTACAGGCTTATTGTATTGATTGTAACCTGGGTCCTAGAGGTACATAATTAAGATATTTCAAGTATTGTTGGATATGTTTCCCTCTCTTTCCAACTTTATTTATTTATTTATTTATTTATAACAATTAATATTCAGCTATTTCCATAGTGTTCAATGTGGATTACAAGATTACATATATATATTATTATTATTATTTGGAAATTTTATATACCGACATTCATGTGCAAAATTACATATCACATCGGTTTACAGTGAAACGATAAAAGCAAATGAATGCATTACATCAAACAAGGGATACAGTAACTGGGATCAAGGTTACAAATAAATAATAAGCTCTTCATGAGAGCAAGAAACTAAAAATGCACAGTATCACATATCCAGGATACATAACAGGGGATCAAAGCTAACTTTGCTAGGAAAAGGAGTCTAGAAGGAACAAAACATATGAAACTGGGTGAGAATGGACCAATGGGTAAATTACCCGGGGTATGGGATAAAGGTTGAGACAATAAGCCAAAGGATTAAGACAAATTTACTAACATGGGAGGTAGAAAGATGCATAACCTGCCTGCAAAGTTATGCCATGTTCAGAGAAAGAAAAGCTAACTAAAAAACTAGACCATTTATTAGAGAGAGATGGATGGATCATCTGAATTAAGGAAAAGCTTGACAGAACAGCTAGGTTTTGATTCTTTTTTTGGACGGTTCTCGGGCATCGTTCTTGCCGAAGATTTGGCGGGAGAGCATTCCATTGCAGAGGGCCAGCTGTGGAAAGTGCTCATTACCTTAAAGAGGATTTGGCAGGGGGGGGCGTAGAGAGTGTCTCTATAAGCAGATCTAACCGGTCTAGAGGGTTTGTGGGGACGGAGAGGGATATTTAGATCAAGCGGAGTGAGATTGAGCATGGCTTTGTGTATAGTGATTAGGACTTTGTACTGAATTCTAAATTTGATTGGAAGCCAATGAAGGCTCCGCAGGATAGGTGTGATGTGCTCTCTTTTGTTGGTCCTGGTCAGAATCCTAGCTGTAGCGTTCTGCAACATTTGCAGGGGTTTGATGGTGTTTGCTGGGAGACCGAGAAGAAGCGAGTTGCAGTAGTCTATTTTTGAAAAGATGATGGATTGAAGAACTGTACGGTAATCTTGGATGTGTAGGAGGGGTCTCAGCCTTTTTAGGACTTGTAATTTGAAAAAGCAATCCTTTGTGGTGTTATTAACAAATTTTTTTAGGTTAAGTTGGTTGTCCATGATGACTCCAAGGTTTCTCACATGGGGGGAGAAGTTTGGTTGAACGGTGAGATGATTGTTGGATACTACATTGTTGTCGTCCTGGGAAATGAGGAGGAGTTCTGACTTATTGGTGTTAAGGACTAAGTTGAGGCTTGTGAGAAGGTGGATGATAGATTGAAGGCAGTTATTCCAGAAGCAGAGGGTTTTAGGGAGAGAATCCATAATCGGGATGAGTATTTGCACATCATTGGCGTATATGTAGTGAGTTAACTTTAGATTTGTAAGGAGCTGGCAGAGTGGGAGAAGGTAAATGTTGAAGAGGGTTGGGGAGAGAGAGGAGCCTTGGGGGACTCCTAAGGTGGAGCTAACTGGGTGGGATTCTTTGTTGTTGATTTTGACCTTGTAGAACCTGTTGCTAAGGAATGACTTGAACCAACTAGGGGCCTCATTTTCCAAGCCGCTCGCAAGCGATAATTTACCTTTCACACGCGAAAAGTCCCTTATCGCGTGCGATACAGGGATGGGGGCGGAGTCGGGGTGGAGTCGGCTCCAGAAGAGGAGGAGTCGGGGCATCACCGGGGACGACTCTGTGCCAACACCGCGGACAGCGAAAAGGTAGGTGCCTTTTCGCTGCCTATTTCGCTCCCAATAGTTACACGTCCTATGGTGGCGCTATTGGGTACGAAACCAGCAGCGATCGCACCGCGACGGTGCAATCGCTGCCGGCTAGTGCAGGCCCACCCCCCGTTTCGGCCCCCCGCCCCTCATCTTCTAAAGTATCGCAGGCCTGCGATACTTTAGAAAATGAGGCCCTAAGTGCTGTACCCTTGATGCCTATGTCAGTTAGCCGATCCACGAGAATTGAATGGTTCACCGTGTCGAAGGTGGCTGATAAGTCAAGGAGAGCAAGAAGACAAGGTTGTTGTTTTTCCAGATTCAAGAGTATGGTGTCTAAGAGTGAAATTAAGAGGGCTTCTGTATTTAGAGACTTGCGGAAACCGAACTGAGCTGGAGCTAGGATTTTGTTTCCATCCAAATATTCAGAAAGTTGCTTTTTGACAATTTTTTCCAAGAGTTTAGAGATGAATGGTAGGTTAACTATAGGGCGGAAGTTGGCCGGATCAGCAGGTGACAGATTGGGTTTTTTCAATAGAGGTTTGAGAATGGCAAGTTTTAGGGCGTCTGGAACTAGACCTTGCGTTAAAGAGGAGTTAATGATTTCCGCAATAGGCTTGGCGATGGTTTTTGGGATGGAGATGATTAGATTTGAAGGAATCGAGTCCGAAGGGTGAGATGCAGGTTTGAGCTTCTTGAGCAGGGTTTCTATCTCTAGGGATGAAGTAGGCTCAAAAGCTTTGAGGCTTGTGTTTTGTTGTAGAGAGGCAGAATAAGGGGGAGGAGGTGGTCCATTGTTGGTGATTAGCGGGGATAACAGATTGGTGATTTTTTTATCAAAGTAAAAGGCGAGCTCTGAGGCTTTGCTAGCTGCTTGGTCGTCCAGAATAGTTGGGGGAGACGGTTTGGTGAGGGTTGAGACATATGAAAACAATGCTTTGGAGTCGAAGATGAAGTGATGGATTTTCTGAGCAAAGAAATCTCTCTTTGTTTGGAGGATAGAGATCCTATAACGGTGCATGAGGGATTTATATGCAGCCTGATTCGTTGAGGGAGGATTTTTTCGCCAGATGTGTTCTCTGCTTCTTAGTTCTTGCTTGAGAGTTTTCAGATCTGGAGTGTACCAAAGTTTCTTGTTGTCTGGGTTAGAGTGTAGCACTTTAGTGGTTAATTGGCAAGTTAGGTCAGCTACTTTAATATATATTAAAATATTTATTTTATTTATTTATTTAACCGTCTTTTATATACCGGGGCACGTTAAAAACATCACCCCGGTTCACAATGTAACGTAACGAAGCAACAGGCTTTACAATAATTTAGGATAGATAAACATAAAACATTATTTAAATGTTTTATATAAAACATAGGATATATAGGATAGATAAACATAAAACATTATACTTAAAGAATACATTACAAATAATCAATACATTAATTAAAATACACTTCAAAACATATACAAACTAGATTTTGCACCCTACAAACCATTACCCTTTAATCAGAGAATGCCTGATGAAAGAATGCTGCCTTAACCTTTTTCAGGAACTTCAGATACTCTCTCTCATTTCGTGTCTCAAGGGGTAACAAATTCCATAAAATTGGAGCAGCTTTGGAATAAGCTTTTTCTCTGGTATCCTTAAGATGAAATGCAGACAACAGGGGAACTGAAAGAAATTTCTGTGAATTAGACCTCAGGGACCATGATGGTACATACTAGTGCACTCTATCAGACAAGCAAAAATTATCAGAATATACCAATTTGTGAGCCAAAGTAAACCATTTAAAAATAACTCTCTGTGAAATTGGCAGCCAGTGTAACTCCTTCATAATTTGTGATATACTCATGCCCCAGCACATAATTTGTGATACGCTAATGCCCCAGGGCAGACCTACACAACATTTACAGTTGCATTCTGGCCTAATTGTAACACTTTGGTTAAATACTTATGCATCCCCAAGTATAGAGAATTACAATGGTCTAAGTTGCTAAGTACAACAGCCTGAACAACCAGTCTGAAATCCTGAGGAAAAAGAATAGAATGGAAAGGTTTAAGTAGGCACAACTTTATAAAAAGCCACTTTAGCAATTCTCTTTTCCTGAGATTCCCTTTATCAGAGTGGGAATGTTGAGCATCTAACTCCTAAACATACAAGTTAAACTATTTTAAATCACACTATGATACATTATGTATTTCAACTCATATTTCTTACAGAGAACCATACAAGCTAATATCAATAAAGAATTGGCATAAAGTCTTTAACTGCAGATTAATAACAGGTTCATGTTAACTCAATGAAAAACTTAGCAGTGGAAAGATACTTTTTACCATTGAAACCTATTTACAGAATTGTATTTATTTATTTAAAATATTTCTCTCTCACTCTGTCTATAATTAGATGGGTTTCAGTAATAGCATACATAAAATAAATACAATATCAGCATCTAAGCCCATGTTGTTAAGGGCCAATAATAAACCACCTGATCATCATATACTAAGTATGAGAAAATCCTGGGTGAAGAAGACCATTAAGCATCAAAAGCCTACACAAAAAGAAATCCCTATAATTTATGCCCAAATAACTCGATACAAGTCTCAGAATCTTTAGTTACGAATTCCATAAAGTCATGCCGATTTCACATATCCTAATCTGATGGAATAATGAAAGCTCTATAAGATGTCTCCCCTTTGTCCATAGTTGGTGAATCTGGATAAATATCTTTAACATCAAACCTATGGAAAGAGAATCTCAACATGCAATGCTTTAAAGACCAGCACTAGTATGCACCGAACAATTAGGAGTCAATGTAAGGAATGTAAAACAGGGGTGATATGCTGCCAACAAGGAATGCCAGCTATTAGATGTGTGGCCACATTCTGAATAAGTTGCAGATTTCTCATTGTGGAAGCTGGAATACCCAAATAGAGTGAGTTATGATAGCTGAGGCCATTAATAAGTAACTAACAATACTTATGGCACTGGTTAAGCAAGTATCAACAAATATTAATCCATGGTACAGCATATAGGTAGGATACTTACCTATTAAAATAAAAAATCTTAATAGGGTCTTTCCATGTGTTTTATTCAGAACTTGATTCGCTCTGAAAATGGCTTCCATTATAGTCTTCTGTTTGCTTGTTGTGAACTAACTCACAGGCAGGCAAGAGACCCCTGGTGATGACTGTAAGAATTATGGAAGTCTTAAAGAGACCTTACTATTAGTAGGGTGTCAGAGAACAAATTCCCAGTAATGGTTGTATGTGCAGCTTGCCAGAAATTTGTCATGATGTTGCCACTTCCAGTCTGTATTTTGACTCCAAGAATCCTGTTTCTTAACCTTCATCCCATTACCAAAAAAAATCATAAGAACATAAGAACATGCCATACTCGGTCAGACCAAATGTTATGACTGGGGTAGTGGACCCTTGGGCCGGCCGTGTAGAGTGATGGCGGAACGTGAAGGAGATTCCGCAGAGATGGAGTGGCCGGGAGGTAGCATGGAGCTGGGAGACCAAACTGGAACTTCACCCTGGAAGCCCGGGGTCCCCCTGGGAGGAGCCCGTGAGGACCTGGACCGCTGGGACTTAGGAGAGGTCCCCTGGAACAAAGGATCATCAGCGTGAAGGATGGTCCAAGTTCAGGGCTGGTGGAAGACAAGGGAAACCAACAGACGAACCAGAGTCAGGAACGAGGAAGACAGTCCAAGGGCAAGGCAAGGCTGGAACTGGAATGGAGGCTGGATCAGGAGCGGAGGCTGGATCAGGAATGGAAGCTGGATCAGGAATGGAAGCTGGATCAAGGCTGGAGCAGGAACTGAAGCAGGATCATGGCTGGAACAGGAACGGAACAGCATCTAGATACTCACACAGGAGTGAACCTCATTGCAAGGCAGTTTCCTGGTGCAGGGCCTGTGTATATATACCCTGCTGGCGTCTGATGTCACACTGGGGGCCGGCCGAGGTTTCCCACGCCTGCAGCTTTAAAAGCTGCCTCTTCGCGCGCGTGCGTATGCAGTGGGCGAGGCCATGTTCGGGAATTCGACGGCGTCTCCCTCGTGGAGACGCGCAGCATTGAGAGGCCCATGCCGGCCTAGAATCACGTCGGGGGGACCAGCAGACCATCGGGGCTGATGGAGCAGGTAAGGACCCAGTCGCGGGAGCCACGACTGGGATCGCAACAGTACCCCCCCTCTTATGCCCCCTCCTTGGAGGACCAGGCTTCCCAGAGTGCTCCTGATGGAACAGAAGAAGAAGTGTCTTGTCCAGGATGTTGCGGGCAGGTTCCCAGGTATTGTCCTCAGGAACACATCCCTTCCATGAGAGAAGATATTCCCATCTACGATGATAGAAGTGAACATCCAATACTTCACGAACCTGATAGATCGTGTCAGTTGTAGAGGACATCACCGAGGAATCAGGTGGGTTATGATGAAACTTGGAGAGAATCACTGGTTTGAGAAGGGAAACATGGAATACATTATGAATCCTTAGTGTAGAAGGCAACCGATGTCGGTAAGATACCGCACCCACTCTCTCCGCTATTCTGAACGTTCTGAAGTACTTGAGTGCTAGGCGTCTGGAAGGCAAGCAAAGGTGAATATTTTTGGTGCTTAGCCAAACCTTGTCTCCTGGCAGGACAACTGGAGCTGGTCGATGATGGCGATCAGCGAACTGCTTTGCTGTTGTTGCTGAGTGCCGAAGTTTCTTCTGGATCATGTTCCAGAGTTTGTGAAGTTGTTGAGTTGTCATTTGGGCGGCTGGTGAGTGAACTGTTACCGGTAGTGGCAAAGGTAGCTTGGGTTGTTTCCCATTCACCAGCATAAATGGAGATTGCCCTGTGGCACAATGAGTATAGTTGTTATAAGAGAACTCAGCCCATGGAAGCATGGTCGCCCAGTTATTTTGAGTCTCATTGGCGAATAGGGATGTGAATCGTTTTAGGATGATTAAAATTATCGTCCGATAATTTTAATATCGTCTTAAACCGTTATGGAACACAATACAATAGAGATTCTAACGATTTATCGTTATAAATCGTTAGAATCGTGAGCCGGCACACTAAAACCCCCTAAAACCCACCCCCAACCCTTTAAATTAAATCCCCCACCCTCCCGAACCCCCCCCAAATGAGTTAAATAACCTGCGGGTCCAGCGGCGGTCCGGAACGGCAGCGGTCCGGAACGGGCTCCTGCTCCTCAATCTTGTTGTCTTCAGCCAGCGCCATTTTCCAAAATGGCGGCGAAAAATGGCGGCGGCCATAGACGAACATGATTGGACGGCAGGAGGTCCTTCCGGACCCCCGCTGGACTTTTGGCAAGTCTCGTGGGGGTCAGGAGGCCCCCCACAAGCTGGCCAAAAGTTCCTGGAGGTCCAGCGGGGGTCAGGGAGCGATTTCCCGCCGAGAATCGTTTTCGTACAGAAAATGGCGCCGGCCATACGCGTATGGCCGGCGCCATTTTCCGTACGGAAAATGGCGCCGGCAGGAGATCGACTGCAGGAGGTCGTTCAGCGAGGCGCCGGAACCCTCGCTGAACGACCTCCTGCAGTCGATCTCCTGCCGGCGCCATTTTCCGTACGAAAACGATTCGCGGCGGGAAATCGCTCCCTGACCCCCGCTGGACCTCCAGGAACTTTTGGCCAGCTTGTGGGGGGCCTCCTGACCCCCACGAGACTTGCCAAAAGTCCAGCGGGGGTCCGGAAGGACCTCCTGCCGTCCAATCGTGTTCGTCTATGGCCGCCGCCATTTTTCGCCGCCATTTTGGAAAATGGCGCCGGCTGAAGACAACAAGATTGAGGAGCAGGAGCCCGTTCCGGACCGCTGCCGTTCCGGACCGCCGCTGGACCCGCAGGTTATTTAAGTCATTTGGGGGGGGTTCGGGAGGGTGGGGGATTTAATTTAAAGGGTCGGGGGTGGGTTTTAGGGGGTTTTAATGTGCCGGTTTTGCGATTTTTCGATTTTTCGATTTTTCACGATTTTTCACGATATTTTACCCCCCCAAACGGCAACGATACGATTCCCTCCCCCTCCCAGCCGAAATCGATCGTTAAGACGATCGAGGACACGATTCACATCCCTATTGGCGAAGGTTCGTAAGAAGGTTTTCAGTGAGCGGTTAGTGTGTTCCACCTGTCCATTGCTCTGTGGGTGAAACGCCGAGGTGAGGTTTAAATGGACCCCAAACTTCTTGCATAAAGCTCTCCAATATTGTTATGATTTGTAGATAGTGGATCCAAGAATAATCCCCAGTCTTACCTAGCCATGGTCAATCCTGGGTTCTGCAGCAAGGACAGTCGACCAGTACTGTATCACAGCAGTACAGCAAAAGTGAAGTCCTGTTCCAATCCCAGTAAAAAGGCAGGCAGCAGGCAGGCAGGTCCAGTAAGCACTCCAAGTCAGAAGGCAGGCAGCAGGCAGGCAGGTCCAGTAAGCACTCCAAGTCAGACGGTGTTCTTCACACAGAACATATAACCTTCCTTGTACTGGAGAGGGCGGTCCACCCCATCATACTGGAGCTACTTTGGCTCCAGAACACTCTCCTGTCATTCATTGGGACACTCTCCAAGTGGCAGCATGGATTCCAAATTGCTTTAGTACCTGCCTGCTTGATCGGCCTCGTCACAGCATTCTACTAATGGCCACATCTCTAGCCATACCCTTCCAGTACGAAGACTTTGTGGATGTGTTTTCTAAAGAACAGGCAGAATTGCTACCCCAGCATCATCTGTTTGACTGTGCTATTGATTTACTGCCTGGTACCATGCCACCTCGAGGGCGGGTCTATCCACTTTCCCTTCCTGAGACACGGCCATGTCGAAATACAGCACTGAGAACCTCGCTCGAGGATTCATTTGACCTTCCAAGTCACCAGCCGGGGCTGGGTTCTTCTTTGTAGAGAAGAAGGACAGATCTCTGCATCCCTGCATTGATTATAAAGGACTAAACGCCCTTATCATTTTGGTCGCCCTTCTCTATACCTTCCCCATCGCAATTATATCTTTTTTGAGATGTGGCGACCAGAATTGTACACAGTATTCAAGGTGTGGTCTCACCAGGGAGCGATACAGAGGCATTATGACATTTTCCGTTTTATTCACCATTCCATTTCTAATAATTCCCAACATTCTGTTTGGTTTTTTGACTGCCGCAGCACACTGAACCGACAATTTCAATGTGCTATCAACTATGAAGCCTAGATGTTTTTCTTGGGTGGTAACACCTAACATGGAACCTAACATTGTGTAACTATAGCATGGGTTAGGGATGTGCAGCATGGACGGATACGTTCGATTTGGTATTCAAATTCGTTGGGACCCAAATCCATTACATCAATTCATCCATTAGTTACGTATGGTATTCTTTTCCCATTAAAGTTAAAAAAAACCCCATCCCAACCCTTTAAATTTAATTAAATACAACCCCCCACCCTCCAGACCCCCCAAGACTTGCCAAAAGTCCCTGGTGGTCCAGCGGGGGTCCTCGAGCATTCTCCTGCACTCGGGCCATTGGCTGCCGGTATTCAAAATGGCGCTGATAGCCTTTGCCCTTACTATGTCACAGGGGCTACCAGTGCCATTGGTCGGCCCCTGCCACATGGCAGGAGCAATGGATGGCTGACGCCATCTTGTGCTCCTACCTCGTGACAGGGGCTGACCAATGGCACTGGTAGCCTTACTATTAAAAGCACAAAGACACTAAATAATAATCCCAAATAGTTAACTTTGCCCCAATACTTAAAAAAAAAAGACAATGTCCCAAGCATAAGAACATAAGAAATTGCCATGCTGGGTCAGGCCAAGGGTCCATCAAGCCTAGCATCCTGCTTCCAACACAGGCCAAAACCAGGCCACAAGAACCTGGCAATTATCCAAACACTAAGAACATCCCATGCTACTGATGCAAGGTGATCCTCTCCTCTCAGTGCTCCTACTGGATTTAGTAAGGTGTTGCAGAGATTCAGAAAGTGTCCACATCAACAATAGATCTCCCAAAGTTATTCACAAGGCCAAGGAAGTACTATTAACCTATACAAATATTCTTGGTTATTTAAAAAAATGACAGGAGTTAGTGGCACCTTATAGACTGACAAATTTATTAAGGCATGAGCTTTTGAGCACTGTTTGGCACACCATGCCTTGCCCTTTGATTTTCTGTCAGTGTCCCTGCTCTTGTCCTCATGTGATGCCAGTTGTTGCAAGTAGCTATTTTGCTTCTTTTGCTCCTTCCCTTCTTGAGTTCTGGAAACAGAAACCACCGTTGTATTTTACTTTGCAGAGCCATGTGTACCAAAGAACAAGTTCTGCCACATGCTCTGACTTACTGCACTGTTATACTGCCTCTGCTTTTGGGTCAGAGTATTGTATCCTGCTGAATGCCAATGAAGCTCAAAAGCTGGAAGAAAGAATAAATGCTAGTCTTGGGGGTGGGGGTTGGGGGGAGTTTTCACTGGCAAGAACTATACAGATTCTTCAGAAATGCCCTCCTACTACTACTGAGAAGAATCCAAATGAGTGCAAAGGCTGGTAAATGAGTGCAAGAGTTAGCTGCTTTCCATGATATCCTCCTCCACAGTCATGCTGCCAATTCTTCTGTTTATACATTGATCCTGATTGCTATGTGATACTCCGTCATGGATGTTATCAGATACACACTCATATAATTCTTTCTCAGGGTCTGTGAAGAAGGTGTTATTATTAGCTCGGTTCATTTTATCTGCAGGGATGAACAATTGGCTGATTTGAATGTTAAAATGTGATCTGAATGGTTCATTTTCATTTTGATTTGGATCATCCAAACTGAATGGATGCATTCCCCCAAAGAACTTGAATCTTTTTTGGCTCATTCTGTTTGATCCCATTAAAATCTATTGGGTTGCAATGCCAGAAAGCATAAAGGGGGTAATTTATCAAACTGCTATATGGGTCTGAAGCCGCAGCTTCTTCAGGCTGGCCGTGCCGATTACACCATGTCCCCGAAGCCTCAGTCCAGGATGAATGCTGCTACGAGTCATGGCCGGATACCTTCATACTGAGTTTTAACTCTTCTGTGGTCTTTTCACTCAGCAAGTGTCTTCATCAGTGTTCCTGATGTTCTTCTCTTCAGCCTTGCCTCAATCTTATCAAGTCCTCATCTGATCCTCGTCTTCAAGTATCGTCTGATTGTCTTCAGTCTTCAAGTCTCGTCTTGTTCCAGTTCCATCGTCTGCCCTCGACCTCTGTCCATCCTGGCACATTTGCTGTTCCCGTACGGCAGGTTCGAAAGGGCTATCGAGTGGCCGGAGGGTTACCCCAGAGACCAGCATTACGTTGTTGGGTCTCTACTGATGCATCAGGTTTGGCAGAGGTGCGAGTCCCTGGTCTTCTGTCTGTCCGCCTGTGCTGGGATACATCTCGCCTGCCTCGGTGCTTCCATGGAGCTCCTCTCTGTGGTTGCGACATGGTCCAACGGAACACCATTCTCCCCGGATGCGGGATCACTTCCTAGCGCTCCCGCAACAGGACGTCTGTAGCTAAAGGGTATAAGGCAGAAGAAGCATTACCAACCGTGACTCTAAAAATTGATCTAACAAGAAAGAGGAAAACCAACACAGTACAGTAGAGGAAATACTTAAAGCTTCTAGTCACCCAAGTAAAATCTTATGGTTGAGTGTGTCTAACGAAACCAAGAAATATTTAACCTCCATGTCAAAACCCAGACAAATTCTATCAAAGATTGAAACCAGAAATGATTCTGTGCTATGAAAAGCCCAGAACCCAAATTGGACCTCATTCAGAAAGTTTTTCTCTAGGTATTTTTTTAGCTGGCCTAAGACAATTTTCTCAATGACCTTAATTAAGCATGGTATGGTAGAAATATGGTGATAATATAGCCTTTTTAAAGTAGAGAGGATACACTGCTGCCCCTATTAGTGGAGCTGGAAGTAAGCCTTCAGTAAGCGAGGCATTAGCAAGCTTGGTAACAAAAGGACCAATGTCTGCATGCTTAACCTTAATCAATGCTGAAGAACAAGAATTAAAAACACAGAAATTGCCTTTCATCTTGCTCAGAAGAGAGACTACTTTCCTACATGTTGTGGGAGTATATACTTGTTAAGCATGAGAAACAGGTTGTGGAGAGTAAGAAATCCCAGCCAAATCCTGCATAAAAGACTTGACTGCAGAGACTGTCTTTTCCAAGAAAGAAGATACAAAGGAGTCACACCTGGCCTGTGAGACTGTTAAAGGATTATTAACTGGAGGCACTATCAAAGTGTGAACTATCCTAAACAGCTCTAGAGGGCAAGAAGCTGCTGAAGTAATCAGGGTAGAGAACCACAAAAATTTGGTTGGATTAATAGACTCTTTGTAGTTTTTTAGCTTAGACTGAAAACTAGCAAAATTATCCTCAGATTTCTTCCTGTGCCAACAGAGTTTGGCAGCTTGAAGACAATACTTTAAAGTCCTGAGTGCCAAAGAATACCAAGGAGCAGATTTCTGGCATCTCACAAGGAGTGGGAAGAATGCAGTGACCTCTGCCAGCTGCCCACCAGACCCTTAGCATCATGCATTGAAACACTGACTAAAGCAGGAAGTCACAGGTTAGCCTCCATCGGTGGCCTGCTGAGGATTATATAAAGGAACAGCTTAATGAAAAAAAAAATTCAGGTTGCCAAACCGAGCAGTCAGTTAGTGATCCAACTAATGTACTTCAGTGCATGAGGGAGTACACAAATTTACAGAAAGCCAATTACTATAAATAAAAACTAGGTCCAGAGTGAACGCCTCCTTGTACATGGGCAAGTGAATGAGCTGGGATCACCCGAGAGAATGCATCACAGATAGAGGGGGTTATTTACTAAAGCTAGCGCACGCGAAAAGGGACATTTCGCACGCGAAAAGAGAGTTTCTGGCCAAGATTTACCAATGTCGCAGGGCTCCCTGAATTGCACGCTAACAGGGGTGGGGGGGGGGGGGGGGCGAAGTGGGGACAGGCCTGCGAAAGCCGGCAGCGAGGACATTGCGGACAGCGAAAAGGAAAGAACACTTTTCGCTGCCCATTTCGCGCCCAATAGCGCCACCTTTTATGATGGCGCTATTGGGTGCGAAAGCCGGCAGTGATCGCACCGCAGAGGTGCGATCGCTGCCGGCTTTCGCAGGCCCGCCCCCGCTTCGCCCCGCCCCATGTTAGCGTGCGATTCAGGGAGCCCTGCGACATTGGTAAATCTAGGCCAGAAACTCTCTACAAATAGCAGAAGGAGGGGAAGCATCAACCTTTAGATTAAAATCCCACAGGGTAATAGTATGTCTAAGATCAGCTTTGGATAGCAAGAGGATGTCCACAAAAACAGAGAGATGCCAAGAAGGGCATAAACTAAACGTAGGCCCCAGTTCAGTGAGGATTCTAAGCAGAGAAGTTCTAATGTGACAGAATCCTCCATCTGCAACATGGTCAACTGCAGGGAAGATCTGGCAACAACAAGCAGTTCCCTTCCCCTGTTTTTTCCTTCAAGGTTTGGAGAAGACAACATAGTCTGCAATTAAAACTTGGTTTAACAGAACAGTGTCACTTGGTAATAGTCAAGATTCACTCAAACATTACACATCAGGAGCTTTATCATTCAGAAGGTCAGTGAGTACTGGTATCTTTTTCCAAATAGCCTGCCCATTCACGAGTAACAGAGAGGGAAAGTCAGTGCAGAAATTAGATTTAGACAGAAGTGGGATGCAAGGGACCTTAATGTTGTTGCAGGCGATAGAACCTCTATCACAGACTAGCCGAATATAGCCTAGCTGGCCATGTTTACCTTTTCCAATGACAACAGGAATAATTTCTTCTGAGGAGGCACCCAACCCACTCAACCCACTGAAATAGAAATCACGTTTAACTTAGCAAGAAAGCCCTAGACAGGATTCCAGAAAAAAAGAAGCGTGGAAAATAAAAAAACAGAATGGTAGCAAAAACACATTAGCAAGAAAAAAAAACTCTCCAAGACCAAGACTGGATCCGGTTCAAAACTCCATTCAAAACGTACCCAGAGTGAGCACGAAGGCGAGCACAAAGAGGCAATTCTTCTTCGTGCGCGCACCTCCGGCGTCACCACAGGCTTGATAAAGGGCACCACGTGATGTCACCCAAGGGGCGGGACTATCTTCGGCAACAAGCAGAAACAGTAAGGCAAGCAGCAGACCTGAGAGAAACTAAAAGAGCTTGGTTTAATATTGTGCCACTAACATCAAGGGCATAAAATAAAAAATGTTTTCTGTTTCATTTGTGTATTTCTTTTCATTTCATTTTAGTATGCATTCATTTTTTTTTAGTGTACAGACTAAAAAAATTCAATTTAGAGTGCACTAAAAAAAATTAGCGTGCACTAATTGAAACCAACTGACTCAAACAAATGCACATCCCTAACTGTTGCTGATTCGGTAGGCACTCATTTTCCAGAGCTCTTCAGTGAGCAGAAAAAAAAAAATCCACAACATAAAACCCTATATTCTTCTAAATATTAGAATAAGAAATACTGAGACATATTTTGCCTCTCTCTAGTGGTCATTAATAATTTTGCTCTGTTAAATTAGTATGAATTTTATTTCTACCATGTTTTGATCAGGGTATAGTTACCCAATTGAGAACAGATGCCAGCCTTTAAAAATGCATATGTCAAAATTTTATTGTTTGATCTATTGCCTCCTCTCCCCAAATTTCAACTCTTTTGTGCCTTACAATAAAAGCTGACCTGTCATAGAAAGATCATTTGGGGGACTTGGGCTATTTGGTTTAAACAGCTTTGGGAGGCAGACACAACTTGTGGCATTTGGTTTCACTGTTAATGGTGCCATCTTCCTGGCACTGATGGAGTTGTATTAAATATTCATGAGTTTCTAAAGGCTTTTTACAAGAAAGTGCTGGAATGGAACATTAGCTAACCCATCTTTTACTGTTCTCTGTCAGAAAATGAATGCAAAATAATTAAATTGCTGCATGCCATTTTTCTCATCAAGGAAGCTGAATTAACGCTTGACTTTCCAAATACAACAGATTGTTTATTTATCTATTTCTTTCTTTGTGTGTGTGTGTGTGTGGAGGGGGGTGGGAATTTAGGGTTTTCAGCCAATGTTCATTGGATAAAAAAATGTACTGACATGTTGCCAAGGTTTGCAGTCCTTCCACAAGTACATCTCTGAGATCCCAACTTGCATTTTTTGCGATTTTCCTTTGACTGATCGCTATGAAAGAAATAGTTCCAGCTCCCACACTTGACTGTAAATTCACAAGCTGACTGTTGCCTTTTTTTTTTTTTCCATTCATAAATATGCCAGCTAGAAAAGAAATTGCATGTGCGGCGGAATGGGTCACCTTTATCATGTACCTGTTAAACTTAAAACGTTAAGCAAACTCCTTAGAGCTGATAAAGGACACCACTACCATTTTGAAAGCAAAGATTTATTAAAATTGAGGGATCATTAGGAAGCTAGAATCACAGCTAGGAGCCAGATGGTCAGAAGCTGGACAATTGCAAGCCAGACTGAAACCCAGTCTGGTGCTTCAAAACTGGTTAACTGGGAAACAAGAGGAATCAAGGGGGCATTCTTTTTCCTATTTTAATGTTGCTGTCCTTGAATTATAAATGCTGTGTAAGTTTTTCCAGGCTGCATTTTCTTCACTTGCCTTTCCTGTGTGAAAAAAAGGTTTCCTCCCTTAAATTGTAATTTGATCCTCAAGCATCCCTGCAGAAAAGATGGAATTCAGAATTTTCAGAATTGTGTTTACTGATTCTTCAAATAAAAAAAGATTTGTTTTTCTTTGTGGGCCATTGATAATGGTTTCATCTGAAAACTATTGTAAATAATCGTTTGGATCCTTCTGTGTCATTAATCGGCATTTTAGTCTTTACTAAGGAACCCCCAAAATAGCCCGCCAAATGCATATAAATGAAACAAACATTTATTAGAAAGATCAAATCATAAATCATCATTTCCTCCTTAAAACATTCCTCTCCTTATTTTGAATCCATTTTCGCCTTTCAAAGTTAAAGTACTCAGTTAACAACTATTTGGAACTATGAATAATTCCTGCAGAAAAATATTTACCCACACATCTGAATTGGACAAGTTGCTTACTATGTTAAAGCAGGGCTCATTGGGGATGAAAATCTTGGAAGGACTTAGCTTAGGCAAATGAGCAAAGATCAGCCAGATGTGATTTAATGTGGATACGTGCAACTTTAATATAGATTACATCACTAATAGAGCAGGTAAGGAGGGACAAAAACTGGGAAACAAACACAAGTCATTCAGCCACAGCCGGTGTCATACAGAGTGCTCCGGTTTAGCCCTTGGGGAAACCTAGCTGAAGAAAGTAGAAAGAGTTTCACTTCTGAGGAAAGAAGGGTGCCATGGCAGAATTTTAGGGAAGGGAATGAGCAGAGCTCCACAGCTATGCTGCAACTGCAACTGCACCAGATTTGAGACTTTGTAGAAGCAGAGCCGGTGCAAGAGTATTTGGAGCCCTAGGTAAAGCTTTGGTCATGCACACTCCTCCCGATTTACCTATTTTCGTTATTTCCAGCACGGTGCTTCCTTTTTTGGCAGTATTAGATCTAAGGACCCCGCTATGCCTCACAACAGCAAGATTTTGTTATTCCAAAATGTTGGTGGACTAGGCAAACTGCCAAATGGAAACACCGGCCCTGGAGGTAAGAGGGAACAGGAAGCCGCCAATGAATGGTCCTCACCTTCCCAGGCAGGAGGTGGTTTTGCTGCTGAAAGCTGAAGGAAGTTCAGATACCAGACAATTTCAGTGGTTGCAGCAGAAAATGTGTGTTGGGGTTTGGAGTGTACTAGTAGCAGAGCTCAGAGTCATTGGCAAGGGGCAGCTAAAATAACCTTTCTGAGGACTTCCATTGTCTTTTGCCCAGAGGAGAGGTTGTTTTGTGAAGATCAGAGGTAGCCAATGGCAATCCAGAACAATCCAGTTGCACAGTAAAACCCACCAGACTAGATCAGAGAAGGGGATGCTACAAGTTGATTATATTAGAAAGGACAGGAAACCAGGACTAAGTTATGGAGAATCATCATAGAGCAGTGTTACCAAACCTATCTTAAAAACCCTCACAATATATGGACATATTTATTTATAAACATTTGAGATTCCAAGATGGTCTTGAGGCAGATTGCCATCAATTTATAGAAGAATTCTTATACCTTAGTTCTTACATATATACAAAGCAGAAGGAAATTTCAGGAAGAATATAAGTGAGATAGAGGTTTGAAGAGCTGTGGAGAGTCTAACTAAGGAGACACAAAGCAAAGTAGTAATCAAGACTGCTAGGTGATGTGGGGGCAGAGAGATAGAAGATGCGCTGAGCGGGAGATGAAAGATGCATTGGAAACAGTTCAAGAGTAGAAAGAAAGCACCTGGTGCGGGGGAAGGAGAATTAAAAAGGGCAAATTAGAGTACATTTTAGTCTTTTCTAATCCAGCCAATACTGAAACACAAATGTTTCATGTTTAAATATCAGCTTGTTATGTGACTTAGAATAGGTGTGTACAGTCCCGTCATCTTAATGGTGTGAAGTGCATGTGTATGCATAGCACATGCATTTATTTAAACTTTAATGTATGTGTTCAATTTTCTCCCCTACATTATGCTCCCAGGAACACCGTTTTTAACTCTGCCCTAAAATATTGATCTTGGGAAATGGTTGAAAATCCACTTAAGGTGCATAAACCTGTGCAAAGCCCATTTCCAAAGTTGTAGAACTGATATTCCCTTTTAGGGGTAAAAGAAGAGCATCAGATCATATGGAACCATGGGAATCATCAGAGAGAATGGGGCAGGAGGGCGTGGGAAACTCTTCGTCCCCAACATTCTTTTGCACCTTCAGATGGGGTAGGTAGGGATGGGAGATCTGAGGGAGGGGAAGGTGGCACATAGGTCATTGGTACCCCTTATCTGTTCTCAGAGCGAGAAGAGAGGATGACATCAAGCCTTGGATCCCCTTCTCAGCTTCCCAGGTGTAGTCTGAGGACCAAAGGCAGAAAGAGGAGTTCATTTTTTGCAGCGGCAGATCCTTTAGTCACTGGAAGGGTGAGGGTCAAGATATTGGCAGGTGCATTCGTTTTCCAGTGCTTCCAAAACAAAGCTAACTACACCTCTTGAGGTATAGTTAACTGTGTTTGGGTTTCCTCAAGTCACACAGCTTAACATGATGTGCCATAACCCATTTTCAATATTAATGTGCTTTTACATGAATTTACCATGAAAGGCAATTCATGAAAACATTTTATATGTTATAAAGTATTTGGGGGGATGTTAGCAGTCATACAAATGTATATGTTACCATTAACACACATCAATGTGATTTAGAGGCTTTTAATATGCACAAATACAGATATTTAACATGTTAGTGTAAACAGACACATCAATCTTTACAAATTTACCCAAAGTGGACACAAGGATTTACAAATGCTGATACATTAGCCAAACTGAGATTATTTACAGTACATTAGAACAAGAACATTTAAGAAGAAATCTAATTACATTATACAAATAAGTTAACAGCCTCTACAGAGATCTCACAAGGGATCTATTTAATATGGCAGCTATAAAAAAAAAAAAAGGGACCAACTTTTATGATTAAGGGAGAAACAATTTCCTCACTTTCAAATAAAATGCATTTTTTACCTACAGAACATTAAAATTATAGAAAATACCAATCAGCTACTCAGTCAACTTAGCCCTTCCCTCCTGGGTAGTAGCCCTAGGAGACACATCCTTGGTAAGAGAGGACATGATGAGTGAGGTGATAAAATTTGCAGATGACACATGTTATGCTCCGCGGCTGCAGACGGCTGCGACCGCTGCTGCTCACCTCTCTTTTCACTACCTTGGCTTTGTTGGGCAAACTCGCGGCCTCTGCCAGCTACCACCGGCCTTCCGGCCTTCATTCCTGGGCCTACCTGAGCAACATGGACACTGCCATCTTACCCTCGGGGTTCCCTAGGCACGTGTGCACGCTCCCCAACCTGCTTTAACCACGTCATGGCAGGAACCTCGGGGGCGTCCCCATCAGATGACGTCACTCAACTCTGATATTTAAACTCGCCAGCCCAGACAGCCGGCGACTTGGCAACGAGTTCACTTGCTGCATCTACCTACTCTCCTTCAGCATTGTTCCGGTTCCTGTTCCCATGGTGTGAGACTATCGGGTACCCGCTCCTCGGGGGCCCTTTCTTGTCTCTTGGCTAGCCTCTCCATGGAGGGCCTTTCACCCAGACTCCTGCTTGCCTCACTTCCCAAGGCTTTCTACAGAACTACTACTTGTCTTCAGTTGCTGTGAGTACCATGCTGTGGAACCTGTTGTGATATCTACGTGGGAACCTTCTCCGGTGTACCCTGCTCTGCGGACCATTGCCGTGAGATGCCACCTCTGGGTCTACCCTGCTCTGTGGACCCGTGCCATGATATCTCTAGAGGGACCCTTGCCGGTGTACCCCGCTCTGCAAGACCACTACCGTGATCTCCCACCAAGGAACCCTCTTGCATATCATCTCTACGGACCCAGTGTGTGTATTTATTTATTTATTTATTTTTAACTTTTATATACACGACATTCCTGTATAAAATACAAATCACACCGGTTTACAATAAAAACATAACTTCGCCTGTGAGCGTTACATAGAACAATCAACAAATTATATTAAAAAGCATACATTACCTTTGTCAGAAATGTAAAACAATTATAAAGTAGAAATTGTTAACAAGGGAATAAAGATAACAAGGGGAATATTTAAAACTAGGGGATGCATGAAGGGGTGCACTGCACAAAGGGGAGTGCCCCTTTGTCGCGCCCCTTCGGCATGCGACGCACGGCGCGCAGCGCCTGCTGGCTTGGCGCTTTTAACGGATCAGTTAAATAAAATATTATAAAATATTAAAATATTTCAGTGACTGTATATTCTCCCCAGCATCCCCGCTCCTCAGGGAGTGCCATAACTATTGCCTGACTCTAGTCATATGAGCTGAATCTGATGTCAGCTCTGTGCTGTCATTTCGTGGCCTGACTCCTGTGGTCACTCTCTCTTCCTCCATCTACACCACTGCAGTATATCATCCTGCAGCCGAGGTTCCGCCTCCCGATGGTGAGGCTCAGCGGAGTTCCACCCCTGAGCGGTACCACCTCTCACCTTGGTCAAAGGGCCCACTTACTTCAAATCCTAACAACATAAAATTATTCAGAGTAGTTAAATCACAAGTGGATTGTGATAAAATATAAGAGGACCTTGAAATACTGGAAGATTGGGCAGACATATGGCAAATGAAATATAATGTGGATAAATGCTAGGTGAAGCATAAATGATGAGATTGACATAATTGGCATATCAGAGACCTGGTGGAAGGAGGATAATCAATGGGACAGTGCTCTATCAGGGAACAAATTATATCACAATGATAGGGAGGATGTGGGCGCTTTATGTCCGGGAGGGTACAGAGTCCAACAGGATAAAGATCATACAAGAGACTAAATGCTCAATAGAATCTATATGGGTAGAAATCCCATGTGTGTTGGGTAAGAATATAGTGATAGGCACTATTGTTCACCTGGACAAAATGGTCGGACAGATGATGAAATGCTAAGAGAAATCACGGAAGCTAACCAATTTGGCAGCACAGTAATAATTGGAGATTTCAATTAACCCAAAAGAATAGGGAACCAAAAGTTCACTCTATTCAATAGCGGTAAACCCTATATTGAAGGTGTCAGCAAGCTAGATGTTGTTTCTACAAAGAGACCAACCGGTCTTTTCTATCATTCACCTTCATTTTATCTAATTTTTCAGAAAAAAGAGCAAAAACCTTTTATTATTTTATAAATCTTCATAATGTCCAAAAATTTCTTTCTTCATAGGGCCTCATTTTCCACGCCACTCACACGTGATAAGGGACCTTTCGCACGCGAAACGTCCCTTATCGCATGCGATACCAGGATGGGGGTGGAGTCTGGGCGGAGTCGGCCCCGGAAGAGGAGGAGTCGGGGCGTCACCGAGGCCGACTCTGCACCAATGCCGCGGACAGCGAAAAGGTAAGTGCCTTTTCGTGGCAGCTTTCGCTCCCAATAGCTACACCTCCTATGGTGGCGCTATTGGGTGCGAAACCGGCAGCGATCGCACTGCGACGGTGCAATCACTGCCGGCTAGCCCAGGCCCTTCCCCCTTTTCGGCCCCCCGCCCCTCATCTTCTAAAGTATCGCAGGCCTGCAATACTTTAGAAAATGAGGCCCATAGTGTCCTTATTTTTTATGTCCTTATTTTTAAGTATAGTGAATTTTTGGTTCCATCTTCTTTTTAGATTTCAATTACCCCAGTATTGACTGGCTAAATGTAACATCAGGACATGTTAGAGACATAAAGTTCCTGGATGTGATAAATGACTGCTTCATGGAGCAATTGGTTCAGGAACCAATGAGAGAGGGAGCTATTTTAGATTTAATTCTTAGTGGAGTGCAGGATTTGGTGAGAGAGGTAATGGTGGTGGGGCCAATTGGCAATAGTGATCATAACATGATTAAATTTGTGTTGCGCTGGAGGTGGACCCTTGGCCTGGTGCAGGATTGGTATGGCCCTCTGGTCGGACCCAGAGAGCACCTGCCACCAGGAGGTGGAGCATATGAGGAGACAGAGGCTAGCTGGAGTTTCGCCAATAACAGTCCGGGGTTTCCGCAGGTTGAGTCCCGGGCCAGGGAATCATGCAGCCGGCACGCTCAAAGCAGGAGTAACTTCTGGAATAAAGGTAGGGGGGGGAGTTTAGATAGGGCTGGGGGGGTGGGTTAGGTAGGGGAAGGGAGGTGAAGGTTGGGGGAAGGGGAAGGAAAGTTCCCTCCAAGGCTGTTCTGATTTTGGAGCGGCCTCGGAGGGAACGGAGGCAGGCTACGCGGCTTGATGCACGCAGGCTGCCGATTTTGGGCAGCCTTGCGCGCACCGACCCCGGATTTTAATGGATACGCACGGCTACGTGCGTATCTATTAAAATCCCGCGTACTCTTGTTTGCGCCTGGTGAGCGAACAAATGTATGCGTGTGCGTAACTTTGTAAAATCTACCCCTTAGTGTAGCTAGGTTTAAAATAGGATTGGATAAGTTCTTAGGGAGAAGTCCATTACCTGCTATTAATTAAGTTGACTTAGAGAATAGCCACTGCTATTACTAGCATCTGTAGCATGGGATAGACTTAGTTTTTGGGTACTTGCCAGGTTCTTATGGCCTGGATTGGCCACTGTTGGAAACAGAATGCTGGGCTTGATGGACCCTTGGTCTGACCCAGTATGGCATGCTCTTATGTTCAAATGTTTCTGGCTAAATGCTTCTGAATATGGACCACATAGGGTTTTTCTAACATATGCAGGTCCTGTGAGCCAACTTTTTATTTTTTAACAAATTGTTGTTTTTATTAATCAAAGTTAATATGCTTCCTGAATCTGGGTGATTTAAGCTTTATGTTCTTGTCATTTTAACAACCATTGACTTAACCACTTCATCTTTTTCTCTGTGCCTGACTTTCAGTCTCATTTCTTCTATACAATGTAATGGAGATGAAACAATGGAAACAGATGGAGAGAGAAGGTAAAACAGAACTAAGCACAATATTGATAGTCTTTGGAATAGTTAACAGTCAGCAATAATAACTGAAACATCAATAGCCTGTGCAGAAAATTTGTTTCTAATATACTATTCCTTAGCAAGAACTCAAAGGTGAAATTTCAAAACATTCCACGCGTAGAAATTAACATTTGCGCATATAGGTTACCCCGACTTGTGTATTCTGTATTATTTTATAAAAGTCCAAAATATACATGGATTTTCACTTTCATGTGCATATAAACAAGTGCAGAAAAGAAGTGGTCTAATGGCATTCCCGGGCAGGGCCAGCAGTTATATGCAAAGGTTGCTATTTTAAAAGTCACTCACGTATGCTTGCCAACTTACTAATATATGTTTACAGCCGCTAATTATCTCAGGTAAGTGAAATTAAACATGTTTTTAGTGTAGTACTGACTGGGTGGGAGGTCTGGGGGGGAGTTCAGGCTGAAGAACCAGGAGGGTTTCGATGACCTGGAGAAGGAATGGGCAATGTGGTGGACTAATTGGTTAAAAAGGTAATTTCACTTATGCATGTTTTAAAATACTATGGTTTATGAGTGCAAATTTCTGACTTATACGAGTAAGTCCAACTTTATTATCCACGCATAAAATATATGTGTGGATACTTTTAAAATAGGTAGGTAAAATAGGTAGGTAAATTGTGCATGTTCAATGCATTGAAATGTGTGGTTTCAATGCATTACATGTATTTATTCCCATGTTGGCCTACATTGTATATGCTTATTTTATAATATGGGTGTAGGTGATACATGCATGTAATAAAATGGTAAAACTACGCTTGGCCACATATAAGTGTATATGTCACTGTGCATGGTTTGAAAGTTATCCTCCCTGTGAATTGGGCTCTTTGATAAAAAAAAAAAAATATGCATAAAAGATAAACTCAAAGCAGTTATTTATTTAGAAGTCCCAAAGGATATATCCTAGTAGTTCTTTGCACTCTATGCATCTATTGAAAACAGATATTCACTCCCAAAGGAGAAATAGAACATAATATTGATATAAGCTATCCAGCTACTATAATTCTGGGTGTTAGCTTCTCATATATGAAATTTTAGTTAGCAGTGGCATTATACTCTTTACAGAAAATAGCATCCCTGCTCGGTTTCCAGCATTGTCTTCAATGTATAACACTTGCTTATCAAATCATGGACAGCATAAAGTAATTCGTATTACAGCAGTCTATTTAATTGTTAATTGGAGCCAAGTAATTACATTTTGAGCTGTTCTTTTACTTTTTTTCTAATTAAAAGTAAACATTTCTTTGATTTTCTCCCCCAAAAGTAACTTTGAAGAAAGCCTAATTAAAAAATAATAGTAAAGATTATTCCCTTTTAATCAGCGGTGCCTTTCTAAGCTGTCCTGATTGGAAACAGAAAAGACATATTTCATTTATAGCAAATCTCAGTGCGAGAGCTGGCCACTATTCAGATTACTTTTAAAATGAGCACTCACTTAACTCGACAAATACATTTGTGATTTTCAGCAGTACAGAAAGCACTCAGCTCTTTTGAAACAAGAAAACAGTCTGTACATTTCTTAGAAAAAAGAAGAATCTGAGGTCAGAAATTTAAAAAAATCCAGCAGTGTGATATGTTAAGGGAAAAACGATGAAATCAGAATTTCTATTTGTGTGCAAAAGCTTTAATTTTGTTTTTTACTTCTGAATATAGACATGTAATTTCCAAATTAAATTTTTCACTGATAGAGCAAAAGACAGTAAATCAACACTTACTGTATGTAAAAGCATTTTTACTTGTATGCTCTGTGAGTCCTCTTGCTGCCATATCCTCTTTGTTTTTCTCCTATATCTCATCTGTCCTAGCAATTTTTCCTTCTGGTCATCAGATTTTTGAACCAACTCTTTTCCCTAATGTTGACTTTCTAATCCATCTTCTATTGAGGATCCTTTCTTGCCTACTTCAACCCCTGGCATTCCTTCTTCTCTCAAACCATCTTCCCTTATTTTGGGGGACTTTATCTTCCATGTTGAGGATCCCTCTGACTCTTTTCCTTCAAAGTTCATTGCCTTGACCTCCTCAATTTACGTTCAACTATATTATCCTGCTTCTACTCACCAGCATGACCACTTGTCCAGGTAAAAAGTACTCAGTGGACCATAAAAGTGTTCTACCCAATCAGAGGGTTATACCTTACATGTAGCATCACAGAGAGATCACGTGACACCTTGAGTGGGTAGAATGTGACTTGCCTAGTTCTGATCTCCCCTGTCTCATTATCCATCCCCATCACATCTTTTAGCCATTTTGCAACCATTCAGTGGGTTGTGGGTACCTGCCTAACATTCCTGCTCTCTGATAGTAGCATGGTGACCATTTTGTGAAGAAAGACAGACAAGGGAAAGGAGAAAGCTAAATCAGGAGTTAGAGATGTGGGGCTCACCAATCTTAAAACAGTGGTTGTGGAAGCCCTGGTTCCTGAATTTCAGAAAATTGTCAATAAGCTGGAAGACTTTACTGCCTGCATGACTTCATTTGAATCTCGCTGTGCAGAGGTGGAACAACGAGTATCAGACAACCACGATGCTATCCACTCAGCCCATGAGGATCTACAAGGATTATGGACCTGGCTCCAGCAACAAGAAGGGCAGCTAGAAGAGCTTGAAAATCGCTCTCGCCACAATAATTTAAGGTTTGTTGGCCTCCCTGAGTCGCTGGGTGATAAAGAGCTGAGACTGTTTTTGGAAAATTGACTGTTGAGTGTCTTGGGCCTAGCAACAATGAGGGGGTCACTCAAAACTGAGAGGCCCATCGTCTTGAAGGCTAGTGGGACAATTCTGAATGCCCGAGGGTGGTAATTGCTAAAATTCTTAATTTTGTTTACAAGTCAGACATTCTGCAGGCGATTCGCAATGGAAAAACCTTGACATACAACAATATCAAAATCTTGGTGTTTCAAGATTATTCATCAAAATTATAGCCCGGGGAGAGAGTTTGCTCCAGTCTATAAGTGACTGTCTTCTCTGGGAATTGGATTTACCTTGTTGTATCCAGCAAAATTGCATGTGTCCTCACCCAGAGCGCTAAGTGATTCCTCTCTGTGGCTGAGGCCCTTAAGTTTACAGACAAGATGACAGCGGCGAAAACATCAGAGCCAACATGAGCACAGTGATCTATCATATTTTGCATAGATGTGGCTAACAGATTTGAATATCTTGGTTTCACATGCAGTATTTTGTTTTGAACTGGCCCCTTCTCTGATATTTCATTTGTGTGGATTTATATGATTTTTCTGCTATGGATCTTCTCAGTCTCTGGGTTCCAATGGATTTTTGGGGTAATCCTTGAATCGGGAATCCAAGGAAGGCACTGAAGATTTGTTTTTATCTTTTTATTTTTGTTTCAGCTTGACTGGGTATCTGTGCAAGTTTAAACTCAGTTTATTTTTTTCAACGCGACTATAGAGTACACAGTGCTTTTGTTTATTGAAGTATGGTTTGGCAGCATGCATGCTTTTTTACTTAATTGCACATCACTCTCCGAACTTGTTTTGGTTGTACCTTTGGACTCTTTTCGTGGAAGTTGGGAGCCTCATTTGATGGAAGGGAAAAGTACACGGAAGGGCCCTGAGTCCCGCCAGGACCGGGTCCACGCAAGCCAGCATCACAGCCGAGAACTCGGACACTCGATCCCCAATTCCTGGGTGATAAAGGGGATAAGAGGCTCCAGTTCCTCCCTCCGGAATAGACGAAGAACTCGGGGGTCATCCCACTCTAGAGGGGGAGGAGTTTCAACAAAATCTGGATCCTGATCTAGGTCCGGGACAGTCAGGGAGCGGGGGGATCCGGAGGGGGAGAACCCCCAGGACCACCCACACCAAATAGACCCCTGCACATCCAAAACCATGGGAGTGGACGGGATGGCAATTCGAGGAAGTTTAAGAAGAGGGGGGCATGGGAGGGGGTCCGATTCCTCTTGCAAGCTGGCTTAATAGGATTTGTGCATTAAGAGCACACATTCTGAAGAAAAATGAGGGGGGAGTGGGGAATAGAGGAAGGGGGGGTCAGGACCTGCATCCGGAGACTGCACGAGGTTCAAATTGGGGGGGGGAGACTCAAAAAAAATCTGGATCCTGTGAGTCCTGCTGCCCCAAAACAGGAGCAGCAGAGAAACAAGACCGCCGTTCCCACGGTTTGTCAGCCTGGGAACAGTGCGGCCATACTCTGTCTCCTGTATGGAAATCAACAGAGTCCAATATATATATATATATTTTTTTTTTAATTGATAAATAATAAATAGTTGCTTGATCCAATAAGTTTAGAGAACAAAGAAAGCCCCAAAACAGGGGCTAAGCAAAAGAAACAGGGAACCTCAGGGTGACTTGTCGCATCTGCTGGAGACAGACAAATACTGAAGGGCTGCAGGGTAGGCTCTGTCCTGATATAGGATACCCTTTCAGTTTTGGTCAGTCTCCATCTGCTGGACAGGAGGCTCAACCCATGGTCTGGACTGATCAGGGTACGTACAGAGAAGTAATAAATGTATTTACTTTTGTGATGTATTCATCAGGAATAACAAATTAGGAGTCAAAGTTTATTTATTTAATATGCCGCAGTTCTTTTAAAAATATCAAAGCTTTCACAGCAGAGTTAGCTATCTGACAACCAGGATTCACGGAAAGATCCTCTCCCCTTACCAGCAAGATCATTTCAATTAATTAGTCTACACAAAACGATAGCACTTCAGGCATTTCCAAAAAGACACCAGTCATTACTCACACTTAAACAGAGAGTTTGTTACCCTGAGCAGGTTCCATTCCATGCCTGATGAAAAATTCATTCTGCAAGCTGTGTCCATGCTTCCTCCTAGGGCTCCAAAAAGAGAAGCGAGGCATCAGCACCTATGAGCTACTTCGTTTACTGGCTGGAATCCATGGCAAAACCAGTTGGATCCATTATAAAACCCTGCTGGAGCAAAAGTCTGCAGGACTACAGAGAGGAAAAGGCTTGGTCCCACTGAACTTCCTCTAGGATAAAAACTAAACAATAGAAACTTCCCAAGAACTCGAACTCCTCCTACTAGGGTCCTTTCCTGGGGGAATTTTGTGCAAAAGCAATTAAAATTCTGCGCACAAAAACTTAAAAGTTTTGAAAATTTTTGTATACTTTATATTGGTCAAAATAACACAATATACATGACAGTCTTTAAGTAATAAATTTAAAATTTTATACTTAAAGATGCAGAGTTTTAAATATTTTGAGCAGAATTTTCCTAGACGTTCACTGTAAGAGTGTTCCTTCCACCCTTTCTCCCTACTCCCCTGTCCAGTCTCCTTTGACTTTGTGGTTTCAGGCCCTAAGTCCTCCACCTGCCACTATATCTCCCCTCCCCCCTCTAGGCTCAACCCCTCCCCCTCTATCTCAACTCCCAAAGTTTGACCCCTCTCTCAGTACTGCCCCTCACCAGGCTCTCTCTGTCCCTCTCTCTATCTCTGTCAGACATACACACACACACTTATAGGCCTGGATTTTCTAAGTTCGCAGAAAATCCGGCGGTAATGGGGGGCAGGGGGGAGAAGCGGAGGGTGGGCCTGCGAAAGCCAGCAGCAATCGCACCTGCGTGGTATGATCGCTGCCAGCTTTCGCACCCAATTGTGCCACCGTGAAAGGTGGCGCTATTGGGCGCAATACTGGTGGCGATAAGAGTCTTACCTTTCACCGTCAGCGAAGTCGTCACAGAGTCCACTCCCTCTGCTTCAACGGCAGGGGAGAAGAAAAACTGATACTACATGCATATCCAGCATAGCTCCCTGCTTCAACAGCAGGGGAGAAGAAAAACAACCAATAAGGGCTGAATAACACAGTCTGGGTAAAACAAATAAGCATGGGTGTAGCTTGCTTATTGCGGCGGTTACTTCCCCTACTACCCGTAACTAATCAAGTTTGATATTTCACTTGGATGCAGCTCCATCACTGCTCTCTACATTAATGGTGGGGGTGGAAGGGAAATAGAACCAAAGAGCTAAGAGAAACAGATAAGTATGAGAAAAAAAAATGTGTGAAGCTTGCTGGGCAGACTGGATGGGCCGTTTGGTCTTCTTCTGCCGTCATTTCTATGTTTCTATGTTTCTATGATGCCACCCCGACTCCTCCCCTTCTGGTGCGGACTCCGCCCCGACTTAGATACCGCACGCGAAAAGGGACTTTTCGCGTGCGATGTCATTGGAAAATGACCCCCATAGGTTCTCTCTCTCTCTTTCTAGTGCACATACATACCCCCTCATACAGGCTCCCTCTCTCTCTCATACATATACACATCTCAAACATGACAAAAATGAAGCAGGCCCAGGCATGCCGTGTGCAGAGGCCATCCCGCTCATGGCACACCAGGGCCTGCCAAATTCTGCGTAGATTCTGCCCAGCTGCTCAGGAGGAGAATTCTGTGGGAATTCTGCACTCCACATTAGCACTGAATTCCCACAGAACTAAGCTCTGCTACAACTAACTGACTTTTTACAAGCCACTAACTACGTGGACCCTTTCCAGTCTGGATTCAAACCTACTGGACTAGTTAGCCTGATCAGTGATTTGTGTCACTAATTAGACTATGGTCAATCTACACTGCACTAACCTCATCCTCTGGCAACAAATATCAGAGCTTAATTATGCACTGAGAGAAAAATAATTTTCTCTGATTAGTTTTAAATGTGCTACTTGCTAACTTCATGGAGTGCCCCCTAGTCCTTCTATTATCTGAAAGAGTAAATAGTTTATTCACATTTACCCATGCTAGACCTCTCATGATTTTAAAGACCTGGATTTCATTGCCAGAAGATGTGGTGAAAGTTGTTAGTGTAGCTGTGTTTAAAAAAATTTTGGACAAGTTCCTGGAGGAAAAGTTCATATACTATTATTAAGATGAAGCTGCAAAATACCATTGCTTATCATGGGATAAGCAGCATGGAATATATTTACCCTTTGAGATCCTGTAAGGTACCTATGACTTGGGTTGGCCACTATGGGAAACAGGATATTGAGCTTGATGGTCATTTGATCTGAGCTCATTTTGTGATTTCACAAACATACTTGGTTTTCTTGCAATTCTAACTTACCTCAAATCCTGCACATCTGGTGTTTACTTCTTCCATTTTGTTGTACAGTCATATTGTTAGACTCTGGCCACCTCCCCAGACTCACTGGCATCGGACATTTACCATGTGGCAAGGAACTGCCACTAGATGCTCTGTTACGTGCACTTCTGGGACCCGGCAGAGGGACGTATAGGTGTGCACATGCCTATGTGCACAATTCAGGCGCGCATTGACAGGAAAGCTGGGTAGTAGCCCAATGATGATGTCACATGCTCCTGACTATAAATATCTACTTGGACCCTGATTCCTTGCTTAGCAACAGGTTCCTCTTGGCCTGTTCTTGGCCCCTGCCTTGCATGCTTTGTGTATGGTTTTGGACTCTTCCTCTGCTTGTCTGACCCTGAACATTTCTGGATTCCACTTGTCCTCTGCCCACTCTGACCCTGGAACTTCTATTGGACTCTGTTGCTTACTGCCTGCTTCAATCTGTGCTTCGACATGGATTCCCTATGCTCATGGTAAAGGTAGACATTTGGGTTCTCCTGTGCAGCACCTTTGCTATCTTACCACATAGAGGTCCACACCACCTACAGTCAATCCAAAAGGGTTTATGGAGGGCTGCCACCCTGACATCAGCAGGAGCTGCCCTCCTAACAGTTTGCAGAGGCCATGGACCCAGCAGAGCTCACCGTGCTCCATGCAATCTCTGGTATGGGGCAAAGTATTCAAGAGCAACAGAGCATACTAGACCAAATTATGGGAGTCTTGGAAAGATTGACAGTCTGGACATATGCACTCTCTCCACCTGTAGCATCTCTACTACCAACCCCAGCACCCTCCACTCCGATGCTTGCACGATTACCTCATCTGCTGAGGTATCACGGTGACTATGGGAATGTCAAGGGTTCATCAGTATCATATGCACTACCTTGCAGGCAACTCTCTTCCCTCCCAATAAAGCTAGGGTAACATTCATATTATTTCAACTGGGAGGGACCACCCTCACCTGGGATTTCCCACTGTGGGAGCAGGAAGATCTTATTTTGGCAAACCAAGATCAATTTCTCCATAACATTCACCTCATTTTCAATGAGCTAGGATGAACATCTTCAGCTGCATTTGATATTTTACAGATCTGCCAGGGTTCCTGAACCATGGGGAAATATGCGGCCATTTCGGACCTTAGCCTCAGAGCTACAATGATGTGACATCAGCTTGGTAGCTATCTTTTGGCAAGGCCTATTGGAGACCATCAAAGATAAGTTAGTGGGGTGATAAATACCCAAGTCACTGGAGGAGCTCATTCGCTTGGCCAGTCAGCTAGACCTCTTCCTCCATGAGTGTGCCTAGGAGTGGTCAGGACCATTCAGCCAATCCATATAGCACTGCAGCTTCAGTGAGCCGTGGTCCCCTGTGGAGCACAGGCACCTCCTGATCCCATCGAGGAAGCATTGAGGAAGGTAGATCTCCTTAGAATCACCGCATAATAATGTCATTGATGGAGAGGTTTGAACCTGTGTTTATATTGCACTTGCCCCAGTCATTAAGTAGCCCAGTGTCCTATCAAGCTGGGAAACTTCTGGGCATAGGAATGGTAGGGGAGGTAACCCTAGGTCGACAAAGTTCCTCTCCATAGCTCCTATTGCCAGTAAGCCTGTCCATGAACAGTGCTGTAATACATTTACAGACTCTCCTGGATTACGGTGCAGCCAGAAGCTTTATAGATGAATCAGTTGTACACCAGTACGGCATTCCTACGGAACCATTGGAGACACCACAAGTGGTGTCTTCCATCTCTGGCAAACCCCTGTCCACGTGCATCACCAAGACTATGACTCTGCTTCTCATGTGTAGTCATCCTCTTCATCAAGTGTCCATCCATCTGTACATTCTACCCTAGGATGTGAATGCAGTAATCGTTGGCCTGCCCTGGCTGTCCCAACATCAGCTCCAGTTTGACTGGGGATCCTTAGAAATCTCCAAGTGGAGTCCTACCTGCCAGGAACAATGCATATCCAAAATCTTGGCCTCCTCTCTTGAACTTTGTCAGCCACACCTACCTTGCCTGGATTTCCTACTCGTTAGGTAGACTTTTCTGATGTCTTTGGTAAAAGGCCAAGGTCTTACCACTGCATCTGGTCTTTTGCTGTCCTATTGACTTGATACTGGGGAAGATGTCTCCCAGGGGCAGGGTTTATATCTGGTCCTCTCCATAGACCGAGGCTATGACACAGTATATTCAAGACAACCTGAAAAGGGGCTTTATCTGCTCTTCCTCATCCTTGGCAGGGGCTGGATTCTTCTTTGTGAGGAAGAAATTGTTAGGATTTCCAGCCATGGCCACCCATGGCTGGCCCCCCCTACCTCCGTCCATGGTGTTAGGACTGCCACCGGCACTCTTGCAGCAGCAGGGAAGCGTCCTCGATGCAGGCTGTTGGCCTCTTCCTGCCTGGTTGTCCCAGCAGCTGACTTCCTTCTGCACTCCATGGGGGGAGCAATGACTCTCGACCTCCTCTTCGTGACATGGAGTCACATGCCAGCACTTCCTGTTTCAAGCTGCCTCCTTCCTAGGCACATGGATGTGCCTCCTGTTCTCTCTTAAAGGGACAACATCACCTTAAGCTATTTCAGCTGGTGGATGACGTCTGGGCTCAGGGACTATTAATAGGAGCCTCTTTCTCCCATTCTCTGACTTGGCAATGAGTCTGCTCACTTATGTGAGTTGTCTTGCTTCTCTGTGCTCTTGCTCCTGCTCCTGCATTCCTGAGTCCTGCTCCTGCCTTCACGAGTCCTGTCCCTGCCTGCCCACCCTTCCGAGTCCTGTTCCTGCTGCTCTTCCTCCGCTTCTAGACGGATATCTGGCTCCTGACCTCGGACTGGCAATTGATGATTCCTGGCTCCTGATCTCGGACTGGCGATTGGTGAACCTTCAGCTTCTGACCTAGTACATAACTTCAGCGATGTCATCATCTTCTAAAGGGCCCACCTCAGTCCAGCCGCTGGGGACCTGTGGGAGTTCGTTCCCTCAGGTAGTGTCTACTCCCCCTCAGGCAAAGGGTCCACAGCTCCTCTGACAACGCAACAGATTGCCAAGTCCATGGACCTGGCAGAGGCTTCGGCTCTTCAAGCCATTCCGGGCATGGTGCAAAAGATTATGGAGCAGCAGAAGGCCCTGGATTCTCTTGCCGCTGCAGTGGAAGGCCTGAACCAACGTTTGGACTCTGTCAGGCCTATGAATCCCGCTGTGCCATCAGTGCCTGTTACTGCACCGTCGACCTCTGGTTCCCGTCTGGTGATTCCTCTACCTGCTCCCCCACGCTTTTCTGGGGACCATCGCTCCTGTAGAGGCTTCATTAACCAGTGCAACATGCACTTCTGTTTACAACCAACCCTCTTCCCTGACGATGCCACAAAGACAACTTACATCTTGCCTCTCCTCGATGGGAAGGCCCTAGCCTGGGAGTCTCCCTTGTGGGAGCTCAAAGATCTCGTTTTACACAATTTGAGAGAGTTCTTGGATCTCTTCCATATCATCTTTGATGACCCCACTCACCAGGCGGCCTCGGGAGTGACTCTTCTACATCTATGTCAAGGTTCCCGAACACTTGCTGAATACATAATTGAGTTCCGAACCCTATCTTCGGAACTCCATTGGGATACCGCATGCTGAAGACCATCTTCCTTGAGGGGCTCAAACCTAGGATCAAGGACGAATTTGCAGCCCGCAACTTACCACAATCCCTGGACTCCCTCATTGACTTGACCAGGCGCATAGACAGACTCTTTCAAGAACGTTCCTAGGAGGTTCAGTTCTCCAAGAAAATTTCTAGTACCTTCAGATGCCCGTGACGTTCACCATCGCCGAAGGTTGAACCAGGCCCTTCAGGGTCTTCTGTAGAGGAACCCATGCAAGTGGGCTGGGGCAAACTCCCCTCTCAGGAACGCCGTAGACGCATGCAAGGCGTTCTCTTCCTTTACTGTGGTGGTGCTGGGCATATCTTATCATCATGCCCGGTGAGTCTTGAAAACTCCTGGGCCTAGGATCTGAAGGAGGACTCTTCCTGGGCCTGGCATCCCTGTGCCTCCACTGACTCTGCAGGTCAAGTTGACTATAAGAGATCATGAATTCCACACCCTAGCCCAGGTGGTCTCAGGAGCTGGGGGTAATTTCATCATGAAGAGCTTGGTGGAACATGTCGAGATTCCACTCATCTGCGCCCAGGTTCCGTTTGTCCTCTCATTCATTCAAGGTGAACCTCTCCTGGGTCAGGTCACCCACATTAACATTCCCATCCAGATTCTCACTGGATTGCTTCATATGGAACATCTTTCCTTTCATGTCCTTGACCGGTCTATTCATCCCATCATGCTGGGGCTTCCCTGGCTCCAAGCGCATTGCCCCCAGTTCGACTGGAAGACACTACAATTGGTCCGCTGGGGTCCGGCCTGTCAAAACTCCCGTCTCGATGTGCGGTGTCTCCCGGACACTGCCTGACTGCAACCACCCTTCCTCTTGGCCTACTCTCACAGTATGCCTCCTACGCAGATGTTTTTTCCAAATGAGAAGCTGAGACACCACCACCCCACCAGCCATTTGACTGTGCGATCAACCTGCTACCGGGTACCGAGCCTCCCCGGGTGTGCCCTTATGCTCTCTCACCCTTCGAAACCCAGGCCATGTCACGTTGCATCTAGGAGAACCTGGACTGAGGATTCATCCGCAAATCGACCTCACCAGCAGGGGCTGGCTTCTTCTTCGTGGGAAAAAATGGATGGGATGCTCCACCCCTGTATTGAACTTCCGGGGGTTGAATGCTATAACCCTTTCAACGAAATTGCCTAATTCGTCGTGGTTCAGATTTTCCACGAACTTTGGGGAAAATTCGTTTTTCGGGTTTGTGCGGTGGGAGGGGTACATTTATTAAAAAAAAAACCAAAAACCACCCCAACCCCTGTTCCATGTAATGCTCTTATGCAACGTATGTAACTTCTGTTTTAATGTAAACCGATGTGATATGTATTTGCTACATGAATGCCAGTATAGAAAAATTCAAAATAAATAAATAAATAAATAAATAACCCTTCAAATTTACTATATTACAATCCCCCCACCATCCCAATTCCTCCCCAAGACTTACTAAAAGCCCTGGTGGTCCAACGGGGTCCCATGAGCGATCTCTCCCTCCGGGCCATCGGGCTGTCAGGCCTACTATGAATCAAATGGTGCCGATGGCCCTTTGCCCTTATGTTGTCACAGTGGCCAAGCAATGGCACTGGTAGCCCCTGTGACATAGTAAGGGCAAAGGCTATTGGCGCCATTTTGAATACTGGCAGCCGATGGCGCGAGTGCAGGAGATCGCTCCAGGACCCCTGCTGGACCACCAGGGACTTTTGGAAAGTCTTGGGGAGTCCCTGGTGGTCCAGCGGGGGTCCTGGAGCAATCTGCATTCACACTGTCGGCTGCCAGTATTCAAAATGGTGCCGATAGCCTTTGCCCTTACTATGTCACAGGGGCTACCGGTGCCATTGGTCGGCCCCTGTCACATGGTAGGAGCACAAGATGGTGCCGGCCATCCATTGCTCCTACCATGTGACAGGGGCCGACCAATGGCACCAGTAGCCCCTGTGACATCATAAAAGCAAAGGGCCATCGGCACAATTTGATTTGTGGCAGGCCCGAAAGCCCAATGGCCGGGAGGGAGAGATAACTTGCGGGACCCCTCTGGACCACCAGGGCTTTTAGTAAGTCTTGGGGAGGGATAGGGATGGTAGGGGGTCCACAAATCACCTGAACTGAAACCCGACCAAACCCAGAAAAATGAAACTCATCTCTAGTTCCTCTGGAACCTGTGATAAATCTAGCAATGGATTTTATCACTGATCTACCACCTTCTGCTGGCAATACCACTATGTGTATAATTGTGGACCAATTTTCAAAGATGGCTCACTTTGTACCTCAACATGGACTACCTTCCATTCAAGAGTTGACTGAATTATTTATTGAAACACGTCTTCCATCTACACAGACTTCCCTGACACATCCTTTCTGACCATGGGGTTCAATTTATTGCATGATATTGGTGATTGTTAGGCAAAAAATTTGGAATTATATTGTATTTCTTGACTGCCTACCACCCCCAATCCAATGAACAGACCAAACAGACAAATTAATCTCTAAAAGGATTCCTTTGATCTTATTACAACCAGTGCAAGAAAACTGGGCTTCTCTCCTTCCCTGGGCAGAGGGCTGCCATAACAATCATGTTAATAAAGCTACCAGATCCTCACTAGTTTTCCTGTCTATGGTAGGCACCCTCAGATACCCTTACCATTAGCTGTGTCTATAACATGCCCTGCTGCCAACCTGAAGGGTCAAGACCGAATCAACTTGTGGCAATCAATTCATCGCTGTTGGAGCAAGCTGCTACCCACACCAAGATCCAAGAGGACAAAAAAAAAAAACGATCTGCCACCATTTACAACATGGGGATCTCTTATGGTTAAACACCTAGAAGCTAAGACTTCACATGTCCACACTTAGATTTGCTCCTCGCTTTGTAGAGCCATTTCTGGTGGTACACCAGGTTGGGAGTGTGTCCTACAAGCTAAAATTTCCACCCACACTTCACGTCTACGATGTATTCCATATCTCCTTTTTAAAGCCTGCCATTTTGGCCTGGCTGTCAAGACCTCCATTCAATTTAAAGTTGCCAAAATTCTTGATCAAAGAAGAATAAGAAACTCCAGTATCTCATAGCCTGGAAAGGCTACGGACCTGAGGTGAATTCCTGGGAATCAGCGTCCAATCTACAGGCTTCTTTGTTAATAGGGGAGTTTCACTGCCAATTTCCCTTTAAGCCTGGGCCCAGAAGATTGGGGAGATTCTGTTAGACTATGGCCACCTCTCCAGACTCACCAGCATCAGATGCTTACAGCATGACAAGAAACTGCCATTAGACACTCTTTTACATGTACTACTGGGAGCCAGTAGTATGGATAACATTAGCTCGGACTCACCCAATCTCTCCCAAGCTTTATATTTTAGCAAAGACTCCTATGACAACTCAAGAATCAAAGGCTATCTATTTCCATCAACAATATTTTGAGCTTGGAAATCAGTTTGCAATATAGCAGGAGGTGCATTTCATTTGTCTCCATTTATCATATGTCAGGCTCAAATTTCTCTCAGAGAAATAAGCAATGTAACACATCTGCAGACGTTTTTGTTTTTTTTTTTCAGAGGATATACTTTCAGCAGGTTTTCCTTATTTTGGCTCCTGGGCATTTCTTACAGCTTTCATCATGAAGGAAGGTGCTTTTTCAGTACTTGGAACTTCTGTAGCTTCCTAAGTTTCTGTGACATTTATTAGGAAACGATGATGTATCCAAGCAACATTTAACAGAATCAGGCAGAAGGCAACTCTAAAAATGATTTTATTACATTAAAGCAAAATCCAATTTACATTAAATTCTCTGTAGTCTCCTTGAATAACAAACAGCCCTACCCCAGTGTTTTGCATACCAGGTGCTTTTTCTGCTCTGCAAAATATCTGGAGTATTCCTAAACCCAACTCATCCAAAGTGACTTTAAATATATGTAAGGTTTTAATATTTTTAAATAAAGGAAATTGATTTTAGCAGGGGAAAACTAGCTTCTGCTTGCTTTTTCCCACAAGGAAACTACTTACACTGCTCAAGGATTTGAAATGAGGTAATCTGAACCAATTGTTTCAAGACATTACTTTTTTTTCTTGCTGTTAGTACAACAGATTATACAATTAACTGGAATCCCCTCTCCTGCCTATTATCAATACTTGCAAATTAGACACTTGACTCTGGGGTCTGATAACAGAATATTCTATCAGGCAACCCTCAGAATAACTCACTATGCTCAGCCATTTTAAGTTGAAAGGCTTTATTTAGAGATGGCATTTATGCCTGCAAGATGTTTATATGTTTGCTTTAACAACCATATAGCAAAGCATAAAAGAACGTTATTGGGATGGGTTCAATGCTGAGTTCTAGAATAAGATTTGGAAATTTGTTATGTACAATCCCTCTTCATTTAGTAAATCCTTAATTCAAAAAAGTAAGCTGAATGCATAATGCTCCCATGATCAGAATAAGGCAGAGGACATGCTGTGGTGCAGAATTCTTTGTACAATATAGAGCAATGACTGCTCCGGATCAGAACCAAACAATATTGAATCACAGTTCATAGATTTCAGGAAGACAATGAATCATTGTGTTAAGGAATCTTTAGCAATTGCAGAGGATTCAGAGAGCAGAGAGGAACGTTGAATAGCAATAAAATGGAGCAGGGAACTGGGGAAAGAAACATCTTTATGTCAGGCATGGTATCAAGTAATAGAGTATAAAGAAACCACTATGGTAGACAAAAGAAATAGTTTAAAAAAAAAAAGTAATAGAAAGAAATATCCAAAAATGTTTCAATGCATTGCTCAAAACTTTGGGTAAGGAAGAAGGATTTGGATATATTGGGGGCTGGGGCCATGAATAGAACATTAAAAGGTTATATGTCAAAGATGGCTTTCATCTGTCTGTGTCAGGAAAAAAGATCCTAAGTGATAAATTCAAATCCTATGCCATAAGGCATTTAAACTGAGGATGGGGGGTGGCATAAGGAAATTGGAATGTCACTCCGACATCTCCAAGAAATGGAAGAAGAAAATAAAAGCTGAATAAGGCAGAAAAGAAATCCAAGAAGAGCAGTAACCTGAAGGAGAGAAGCTGGAAAGCTATGAACACAAATGCTTGTAGTCTGTGCAATAAAATCCCAGACCTGCAGACTCTAATGGTGGAAGCAGATCTGGACATTGTTTCTGTTACAGAAACATGGTTTACGGAGTCACATGACTGGGATATAACCATCGCTGACTATAACTTATTAAGGAAGTACAGAGAGGACATGGATGAGACGATGGTGCAAGGAAGAGGGATTCAGTTTTGTTAGGAACTGGGGAACCTTTTGGGGAAGGGAGAGTCTCTTCTGAGGGGATGGGTTATACCTTAACCAGGGTGGAACCAGACTGCTGGCACTAACCTTTAAAAAGGAGAGAGAGCAGCTTTTAAACTAGAACAAAGGGGAAAGCCGACAGTCGCTCAGCAGCACATGGTCCGGAGAGAGGTATCTTCAAAGGATACTAATGATGCGTTAGAATTAGGGCATCCCGACAGTGAGGTTCCAATAATAAGAAAAGTAGTCCAAGTGCCTGTAACTAAAAACTCACCTAAGCTAAAAAATTCTAACTTATCCCTATCAATTAAAAAGCAGAATAAAAATACAAACAAAAAACAAACTTTGAAATGTTTGTATGCTAATGCCAGAAGTCTAAGAAGTAAGATGGAAGAATTAGAATGTATAGCAGTGAATGATGACATAGACTTAATTGGCATCTCAGAGACATGGTGGAAGGAGGACAACCAATGGGACAGTGCTATACCGGGGTACAAATTATATCGCAATGACGGAGAGGAACACCCGGGAGGCGGTGTGGCGCTTTATGTCCGGGATGGCATACAGTCCAACAGGATAAACATCCTGCATGAGACTAAATGCAAAATTGAATCTTTATGGGTAGAAATCCCTTGTGTGTCGGGGAAGACTATAGTGATAGGAGTATACTACCGTCCACCTGGTCAAGATGGTGAGATGGACAGGGAAATGCTAAAAGAAATTAGGGAAGCTAACCAAATTGGTAGTCCGGTAATAATGGGAGACTTCAATTACCCCAATATTGACTGGATAAATTGGGACACGCTAGAGAGATAACGTTCCTGGATGGAATAAATGATAGTTTTATGGAGCAATTGGTTCAGAAACCGACGAGAGAGGGAGCAATTTTAGATCTAATTCTCAGTGGAGCACAGGACTTGGTGAGAGAGGTAATGGTGGTGGGGTCCCTGGCAATAGTGATCATAATATGATCAAATTTGAATTAATGACTGGAAGAGGAACAGTATGCAAATCCACGGCTCTCGTGCTAAACTTTCAAAAGGGAAACTTTGATAAAATGAGAAAAATAGAAAAAAACTGAAAGGAACAGCTACAAAAGTAAAAAATGTGCAAGAGGCGTGGTCATTGTTAAAAAATACCATTCTAGAAGCACAGTCCAGATGTATTCCACACATTAAGAAAGGTGGAAAGAAGGCAAAACAATTACCGGTATGGTTAAAAGGGGAGGTGAAAGAAGCTATTTTAGCTAAAAGATCTTCATTCAAAAATTGGAAGAAAGATCCAACAGAAGAAAATAGGATAATGCATAAATATTGGCAAGTTAAATGTAAGACATTGATAAGACAGGCTAAGAGAGAATTTGAAAAGAAGTTGGCTGTAGAGGCAAAAACTCACAGTAAAAACTTTTTAAAATATATCCGAAGCAGAAAGCCTGTGAGGGAGTCAGTTGGACCGTTAGATGATCGAGGGGTTAAAGGGGCAATTAGAGAAGATAAGGCCATCAAGGAAAGATTAAATGATTTCTTTGCTTCAGTGTTTACTGAAGAGGATTTTGGGGAAGTACCCGTACTGGAGAAGGTTTTCATGGGTAATGATTCAGATGGACTGAATCAAATCATGGTGAACCTAGAAGATGTTGTAGACCTGACTGACAAACTGAAGAGTAGTAAATCACCTGGACCGGATGGTATACCCCAGAGTTCTAAAGGAACTAAAAAATGAAATTTCAGACCTATTAGTAAAAATTTGTAACCTATCATTAAAATCATCCATTGTACCTGAAGACTGGAGGATAGCTAATGTAACCCCAATATTTAAAAAGGGCTCCAGGGGTGATCCGGGAAACTACAGACCAGTTAGCCTGACTTCATTGCAGGAAAAATAGTGGAAAGTGTTCTAAATATCAAAATCACAGAACATATAGAAAGACATGGTTTAATGGAACAAAGTCAGCATGGCTTTACCCAAGGCAAGTCCTGCCTCACAAATCTGCTTCAATTTTTTGAAGGAGTTAAAAGATAAAGGTGAACCGGTAGATGTAGTATACTTGGATTTTCAGAAGGTGTTTGAGAAAGTTCCTCATGAGAGGCTTCTAGGAAAAGTAAAAAGTCATGGGATAGGTGGCGATGTCCTTTCATGGATTGCAAACTGCCTAAAAGACAGGAAACAGAGAGTAGGATTAAATGGACAATTTTCTCAGTGGAAGGGAGTGGGCAGTGGATTGCTTCCTGCTTCCCGGTTCCTGCTTGTTCCTGTCGTCTGATTCCTGGCTCCTGACCTTGCTTCGTTCTTCGACTCCGGCTTCTGCTTCCATCCCTGGTTTTGGCTGTAGTAGGCCACGTCTCAGGCCTGGGCGGCCGCGTCTCGGGTTCGGCGGGAGGAAGCACAGAGGAGATATGATACAGACCTTCAGATACCTGAAAGGTTTTAATGATGTACAAACATAAAACCTTTTCCATTGGACAGAAATCAGTAGAACTAGGAGTCATGAAATGAAACTCCAGGGAAGTCGTCTCAGAATCAATGTCAGAAAATATTTCTTCCTTCATGGAGAGGGGGTGGAATCCTGTAATGCCCCTCCAAAGTAGATGGTGAAAACCAAAACAGTGAAAGAATTCAAAGGAGCATGAGATAAACACTGTGGATCCACAAGAGCTAAAGGATGGAAATGAAGAAAAGAGTGCATGGGGGTAACTTGCTGATGTGGTGGTTACTACCCTTAATCAATAAGCCTTGATACTGTTGATGCAACACCATCATGGCTCTCTGCTTCAATGGCAGGGGGGAAAAGGGGAATTGGATTCATACAGCGACCAATGAGGGCCCTGACTTTTATGATCTGGGAAAACAAATAAGTATGGGGGAACCATAGGCTTGCTGCCATCATTTTTATGTTTCTATGTAAAAACTAAAGGTCAATATTCAAATCCATTTAGATCCCTGGAACTTACCCTAGTCACATAGCTGGGGCAAAGTCAGGTGAGTGCCATTTTCAAAAACGGTGCAGACTTGGCTGGGTGTGAAGGTACACCCAGCCCTTATGCGGGATATGTTTTTAGGTGGGAAAGAGGAGAGTGGAAAGAGTGATGGGGGCCAGGACACTACTTTTTTTTTTCCTTTGGGGGGAGGGTGGGGCTAGGGATCTTTTTTTTTTTAACAATTGTGGGCCGTTGCTCTCACTTGGGGGTGGGAGGTTTGACTTGAAGGGGGATCTATGTCACTTGGGGTTTGGGGGTGAGGTTATAGCAGCAGAGGCAAATCTCTGTCACTTGGGGGTGGGGGGTATGTGTATGTGTATGCAACAGAGGGGGATCTCTGTCACTTAGGGGTGGGAGTGGGGGTTTGACTTAAAGGGGGGCTTTATGTCACTTGAGGGGGTAGGGTATGGCAGCAGGGGGCCAGGCCATATTGTTTAACTTTAGGAGGGGGGCCAGGGCTATAACCCGTGGTTCTTTTTTTTTTATTTTAATTTTGGAATAGTCAGGGTCGACTCGACTGGTGGCCCTGAGTTGAGACGGGGCTCAGCCTTGACCCCCCACACAACCTCCCCATTTGCCACAATTGTTTTCCTACTGCTTTAAATGTATGATGGGAGCCTTCTTTCCTATGTTAGGGTCCTGGGCCTCCTGCTGCACATTTAACACATTTCAAATAGGTGTTGTTATTTTATTGTAGTTGACCATCTTCTCGGTCAGCTGTGAAAAATGTTTTGCAACAAATTGACTAATAATGACTTTCTTTGCCTGCATTTACATTATTCATGCATGCACATTGTATGTAAAGAAGGTCATTGTAATAGGTGTGTTATGTTTTGGTGGTGTTGTGGACCCTTGGTCATAGCAAGAGATGAAACCTTCCAGAGGGAGGAGCCCTGTGGGGACTTGCTGCAATAGGCTGGCTCTAATGGAACACACACACAGAAGTTAGGAGAGTCTTTATTATACAGCTGATGATGGAAATAACCCGATGAGCGGGCAGAGTGCCTCTACACAGAGGAGGGTGGTCCCAGAGGAGTTGTCTCGCTGATACTCCGCAGAGTGCACTGCAGAGATGAACTCTCACCAATAGACTGTAGATCCGGTAGTGGTCCGCAGAGCAGGGTATGCTGTGAATGCACACTGTAGATGGCAGGCCTGTAAGGTAGATTCGGTAGTGGCCCCCAGAGTGGGGTACACTGAGAATCCACGCTGTAGATGGTAAGCCTGTGAGGTAGATCCAGTAGTGGTCCACAGAGTGGGGTATGCCGTGAATCCACACTGTAGAAAGGTGAGAGAGAGAGACAAACTGGAAAGTTGGGGTACTCACTCTGTAGAGACAGGTAGATGAAGATAGGGACCTCCGAGGAGCTGAGGCCCAAGACGAGGTAAGGCCCCCAAGGAGCAGGTACCAAGAGCGGTCCTAGCTGGAACAAGCTGACCCCGAAGGGTGAAACAGGAACGTAGCAAGCTAGAAATAAGCTAGGAGCAGTGTATACCTAAGTAAAAAGGTTGAAAAGTTCAGCACTCACCTTGGAAAGTGTTAAGGTAGTGTGATTTGGTTTGATTAGGTACCACCATTTGTTAATCAAGAGAGCAGTGAGTCACTATGACTGACTAACTGAAGTTAGATTGTTGATCGCTTCTCGAAGATGGCCCACTTCGTGGCACTACCAGGGTTACTGTCGACAGCAGAACTAGCCAAGTTGTTCGTGAAAAACATCTTCTGCCTTCATGGCATGCCAAGGGACATCCTGTCAGATAGGGGTGTGCAGTTCACTGCTAAATTCTGGAAGGCACTGTGTCAGAAATTTGACATCTTGTTGGATCTAACTTCGGCCTACCACCCGCAATCCAATGGCCAGACCGAGAGAATGAATCAGACACTCAAGCAATTTTCCTACGTATGTGAACTCGAGGCAAAGCGACTGGGCAGATTTACTTCCCTGGGCTGAATTCTCCTTTAACTCCCATCCTGCTTCCGCCACTGGATCAACTCCATTCCAAATTGTCTATGGTCATCAACCGCTACCTCCTCTACCTTTGCCTCTTTCGGTAGCTTCGCCAGCTGCTCAAACCACTACAGAAGAGCTACAACAACTTTGGAGACAGCCCAAGGATCTCTTACTCAAAGCAAGGCAGAGAACAAAAAAGACCTATGATGCTCATCACTGAGAGGCACCTCAGTTCCAGCCAGGTGAAAAAGTCTGGCTCAGCACTAAGTATCTTCGCCTTAAACTACCCTCTGCATGCTTTATGCCATGTTACGTTGGACCATTCGCTATTCTCCAACGCTTGGGAGCATTAACTTAGTCTGAAATTACCTCCCTCCATGAAGATTCAAAATGCCTTCCATGTGGCACTCTTGAAAACGCTTATCCTTTCCGAATTCTCGACAAAGACTCCTGAGCCAGCACCTATAGATGCTGAAGAAGATATTGCTTAACTAGTCTACGATGTCCTTGATGTGTGCAAGAGAGGTAAACACTGGGAGTACTTAATCTCGAGGGAAGGATACGGACCAGAAGAGAATTCCTGGGAACCTGCTGTCAACACTCTTGACAAAGAATTGATTCAATGCTTTCATCAAGCATATCTTAGGAAGCTAAAACCCCTTGGGAGGGGCCCTAAGAAGGGGGGTACTGTTCCACCCGTTGGCCACAGATGGCTGCAGTCTCTCTGTCTCACCTCTTTTCTGCCTTTCTCCATTCTAGTTGGCAAGATGGCTGCCTTCACTTCCACACGCCAACCGCTCCGGCGTCCACGGACCAGCAAGGACGATTGCGTTCGCCATTTTCCTTCTGGGATCACCTAGGGCACGCGCGTGTGCGCTGACCCTCCTTTGATGTACGTCATGGCGGGAACGTCGGGAACGTCCCCACTGCATGATGTCACTACCTCTGGGTATTTAAACTCTAAACTCCATTCCAGCTACGAGTTAGCAAGGATTTGTTCCTGCTGATTTTGCTCAGGTTACAGACTACCCAGGTACCCGTTCCGCGGGGGCATAAGAATATAAAAACATGCCATATAAATAGAATATAAAAACATCGGCCATAGTTAAGATGGCCGCCGCCATCCAGTGCTCCTACCATGTGACAGGGGCCGGCCAATGGCATGGATACCCTGTCACATGGTAAGGGCAAAGGGCCATTGGCGCCATCTTTATGAGTGGTAGCCGATGGCCCGAGAACGGGAGATCTATCCCGGGACCACCACTAGACCACCAGGTAATTTTAAAATGTTTTGGGGGGCTCGGGAGGGTGGGGGAAGCTAAGGGGTCATTTTTAAAGGGTCGGGTGGGTTTGTTTTTTTTATAGGGCCATCGGCGCCATTTTTGAGTGGCAGCCAAAATGGCGCCGATGGCCCGAGAGAGGGAGATCAGTCCCCGCACCCCCACTGGACCACCAGGTACTCGTAAAAAGTTTTGGGGGGGTTCAAGAGCGTGGGGGAAGGTAAGGGATTAGTTTTATAGGGTTGGGGTGGGTTTAGGGGTTGTTTTGGTGTGCCGATTTTCCCGCCCTCCCCCGATTTACGATTTTTCACGATAAATCGGGGAAATTTCTATTGTATTGCAACTCAATGATTTTTGATGATTTAAAAAATATCTGACAATTTTTTTAAATCGTCAAAAAATGATTCACATCCCTATTATCCACTATGACACCTAGATCTCTTTCTTGGTGGTAGCTCCTAATATGGAACCTAACATTGTGTAACTATAACATGGGTTATTTTTCCCTATTTGCATCACCTTGCACTTATCCACATTAAATTTCATCTGCCATTTGGATGCCCAGTTTTCCAGTCTCACAAGGTCTTCCTGCAATTTATCACAATCTGCTTGTGATTTAACTACTCTGAACAATTTTGTATCATCTGCAAATGTGATTACCTCACTTGTCGTATTTCTTTCCAGATCATTTATAAATATATTGAAAAGTAAGGGTCCCAATATAGATCCCTGAGGCACTCCACTGCCCACTCCCTTCCACTGAGAAAATTGTCCATTTAATCCTACTCTCTGTTTCCTGTCTTTTAGCCAGTTTGTAATCCACAAAAGTACATCACCACCTATCCCATGACTTTTTACTTTTCCTAGAAGCCTCTCTTGAGGAACTTTGTCAAACACCTTCCGAAAATCCAAATATACTACATCTACCAGTTCACCTTTATCTACATGTTTATTAACTCCTTCAAAAGCAGATTTGTGAGGCAAGACTTGTCTTGGGTAAAGCCATGCTGAATTTGTTCCATTAAACGATATCTTTCTATATGTTCTGTGATTTTAATATTTAGAACACTTTCTACTATTTTTCCTGGCACTGAAGTCAAACTAACCGGTCTGTAGTTTCCCGGATTGCCCTTGGAGCCCTTTTTAAATATTGGGTTTAAATTAGCCTCCCTCCAGTCTTCAGGTACAATAGATGATTTTAATGATAGTTTACAAATTTTTACTAATAGGTCTGAAATTTCATTTTATAGTTCCTTCAGAACCCTGGGGTGTACACCTTCTGGTCCAGGGGATTTACTACTCTTCAGTTTGTCAATCAGGCCTACCACATCTTCTAGCTTCACTATGATTTGGTTCAGTCCATCTTAATCATTACCCATGAAAACCTTCTCTGATATGGGTATCTCCCCAACATCCTCTTCAGTAAACACCGAAGCAAATCATTTAATTTTTCCATGATGGCCTTATCTTCTCTAATTGCTCCTTTAACCCCGCAATCATCTAATGATCCAACTGACTCCCTCACTGGCTTTCTGCTTCGGATATATTTTAAAAAGCTTTTACTGTGAGTTTTTGCCTCTATGGCCAACTTCTTTTCAAATTCTCTCTTAACCTTTCTTATTAATGTCTTACATTTAACTTCCAATGCTTATGCATTATCCTATTTTCTTCTGTTGGATCCTTCTTCCAATTTTTGAATGAAGATCTTTCGGCTAAAATAGCTTCTTTCACCTCCCCTTTTAACCATGCTGGTGATCGTTTTGCCTTCATTCCACCTTTCTTAATGTGTAGAATACATCTGGACTTTGCTTCTAGGATGGTATTTTTTAACAATGACCACGCCCCTTGCACACTTTTTACCTTTTGTAGCTGCTCCTTTCAGTTTTTTCTATTTTTCACATTTTATCAACGTTTCCCTTTTGAAAGTTTAGCACGAAAGCCGTGGATTTGATTACTGTCCCCCTTCCAGTCATTAAATCAAATTTGATCATATTATGATCACTATTGCCAAGCGGCCCCACCACCGTTACATCTCTTTCACCAAATCCTGTGCTCCACTGAGAATTAGATCTAAAATTGCTCCCTTTCTAGTCATGGCAGTGAATGGAGCAGTTAAGGTGGAGTAATGCTTGATAAATGTACGGTAGTGGTTTGTAAAGCTGAGAAAACGGCGTAATGCCTTTAATCCAGTGGGTTAAGAACATAAGAACATAAGAAAATGCCATACTGGGTCAGACCAAGGGTCCATCAAGCCCAGCATCAAGCCCTGGGTCAGACCAAGGGTCCATCAAGCCCAGCATCCTGTTTCCAACAGTGGCCAATCCAGGCCACAAGAACCTGGCAAGTACCCAAAAACTAAGTCTATTCCATGTTACCCAAAAACTAAGTCTATTCCATGTAACCATTGCTAGTGGCAGTGGCCACTCTCCAAGTGAACTTAACAGCAGGTAATGGACTTCTCCTCCAAGAACTTATCCAATCCTTTTTTAAACACAGCTATACTAACTGCACGAACCACATTCTCTGGCAACAAATTCCAGAGTTTAATTGTGCGTTGAGTAAAAAAGAACTTTCTCCGATTAGTTTTAAATGTGCCCCATGCTAACTTCATGGAGTGCCCCCTAGTCTTTCTACTATCCGAAAGAGTAAATAACCGATTCACATCTACCCGTTCTAGACCTCTCATGATTTTAAACACATCTATCATATCCCCTGGGTTGATGCCAGTCTTGGATGCTTTTGGTCTTTAATGGGTCCATTTGAAACCCCTATTTGGAAACAATATAACCAAGGAAAGGCACATATTCTTGGTGAAAGGCACACTTCTCAAGTTTTGCATAAAGGTGGTTGTCACGTAATCTTTGTATTACCTTGACCACATCCGCCTGATGCATCTGAATGTCCTTAGAGATGATTAAGATGTCATGTAACTATACCACCATGCAGTGGTACAACAGGTCTCATAGAATTTAATTCATCATATTTTGAAATACCACTGGTACATTGCACAAGCCGAAAGGCATAACTAAGTATTCTGAGTATCCGTCACGGGTATTAAAGGCTGTCTTCCACTCATCCCCGTGACGGATTCTGACCAGGTTCTAGGTCCCTTTTAGATCTAGTTTAGTAAAGACATTGGCCCCCTGGAGTCTGTCAAACAGCTCTGAAATCAGTGGTAGAATATAACGATCCTTGATGGTAATTTCATTGAGCTGAGGTCAGTACCCGTAAGACAGTCCGAGGCTACTACCTGGGTAGATAGACGGACGAACACAGGAACAAGCAAGACACAGGAACAGGAACAAGTCAGGAACAGAACTGGAACAGAAGGATCCTGGAATGAGACTAGGAACAAGCAGGGACAGGTACAAATGCAGAGGCAATCTTAGAACAAACCACCCGATTGCCCAGGCCAAGAAGCAGAGAAAGGAACTTCCTTATATAGAGGGATCAATCAGGGCACGCCGCAGAGCTAGGACCCGCCCTTGGCCCTACATGAGTCTAGGCAGTGCACGCGTGCGCGTGTATGGGCGTGGCTAACATGGCTTAGGACGCCGAGCTTCGGCGTGAGGCCTGGCACGCAGTGCAAGGCCTGGCGACCGCCGCCGCAGGACACCTTGGCCTGGCAGGACTGGCAACTACCACGAGGGAGGTTGTCCTGGGACCCGCTATGGAACCATGAAGGTGAGCAGGCCCACTCGTGGGACAGCTGTGGGCGGGGCATGTACAGGCAACTAACTCTGAATATCATTAGTTAGGTACATGAGTATCTGGCTAACTCAACTCCACCACAGAATGCCCCCAGAATGCCTCCACTATATTTGACTAACTTTTATTCTGCTAAACTATTGGATAAGTCAGAGGCATTCACAGAAGCAGGAAATATAAAACCAGTGGTTTGTCCAACTAAGCCTCAAACTTCACCGAACAAACTGTCTAAATATTAACCCTTTAACTGTCTAACATAAAGAACAAAAAAACTTTAATCCTTCTACCTGCTTATTACTGGCATTAGTAGCATGGTATTTAATTAATGTTTGGCTCTATGCCAGGCAATTGTATCCTGGATTGGCAACTGCTGCATATAGGATGCCGGGCTTGATGGACCCTCGGTCTGTCGCAGTATGGTACTTACTTATATTCTTATGTTCTTAACTAATTCCCCTAATACACACTGAAAAAAATCTTTAATTCATGAACACAGAGAACATAAAAATATATTTAACCCTTCTAACTATTTCCTTTATTATACAATGAAAATGAAAATATTTCTAACATAGAGAAAATTTAAAACATGTTTACCCTTCCACCTAATTCCCCTAAAACTGACAAAAACTTAACATCTTTCATTCTCTATCACAGAAACTGTTTTCTCTCAAGACTGAGACTTACTCAGCTCTTGCCTGTCTATATATCTGTGTTTCTAAGGTAATTACTTCAAACAAAGCTCCTTTGATGAGTGATACTGCAAGTGGTTTGACAAAGCCACCTAATTGGAAATTCTGCCTTCTTTCTCTAATAATGCTTTCAGTTAACACCTTTTCAATCAAACACTGCTGAATACTACACAAGGAATCAGTTTTCGCACCTTCCCTCAGCAAAAATTGACAATTGCCAGCTCTTGTCACAGAAAAAAAAACTTGAACCTTTCTACCTAATTCCCCTATAACTTGTGGATAGTATACCTGCTCAACTTCCCCTCCACCCTTTGAATAAAATACACAACACAATAAATGGGATTTAAATAGGCCACAGTTTATTACCACAAACTAACCCGAGCCCTTACAAACAGAAATGAACACACCACCCAACTTCCCTCCCTCCCCTTTTCCTCCCCTTTCTCCACCACCTTATCCCCAATGGTGAAGTAACGACACCCGCCCCCTGCCCTGCTTACTCTGCCTCGTACCAGCGAGAGTAAGCTAATACCAAGAACCAGGCCCCATAGTTCTTTGGTCCCCCATGTAGTGGCGCCCCCTGTCTACACGAGGCTTCCCCCCCCCCCCCTGTAAATCCCACCTTACAAATTTCTCTTGGGCTCGGGTTTTCCCGCTTCAACATAATAAACCAACTTTGAACATGCAATCCAAGTAAAAACACAGGGTGGGCGGGGGGGAAACAAGTCTTGCCGCCTGCCTTCCCTCAAGTTCGCTGACCATTGGAAGCACTTCACGTCTCCTCATTCCCCTCCTAATACTTTATTGGCCGCACTTGAAATCTGCTTGCACTTTCTTATTGGCCCTTTTTCCCGCCTTACCCTTTAGAACCCCCTCCCCCTGCCTAACCCTTACTCTCACTGATTCTTCCCAAGTTATACGTGCCGTACAAGACAGGCTTGTATGGCTCTTCTTTAACTTGTGGATTGAATACCTGCTCAACTTCCCCTCCATCCTTTGAATAAAATACACAACACAATAACTGGGATTTAAATAAGCTGCAGTTTATTACCACAAACTAACCTGAGCCCTTACAAACACACCACCCAACTTCCCCCTTCCCCTTTTCCTCCCCTTTCTCCACCACCTTATCCCCAATGGTGAAGTAACGACACCCGCCCCTTGCCCCGCTTACTCTGCCTCGTACCAGTGAGAGTAAGCTAATACTGAGAACCAGGCCCCGTAGTTCTTCGGTCCCCCGTGTAGTGGCCCCCCTGTCTACATGAGGCTTGCCCCCCTGTCCTCTCACCAGTAAACCCCGCCTTACAAATTCCTCTTGGGCTCGGATTTTTCCTCCACAGACAAGTTGACCTGCTCACCTTGTTCCCCCACCCCAAACTGTGGCCATTACCATTTGCCTACCTCCCTTTCTAACCCTCCCTGTATGGAGTTATTAAACAGGTCCATTCCAACATCGGATAAATGGACCCCATCCCCCCCAAATAACCCACCTTCCACCATCCACGACCATGGGTGCCTTTGCCAAAACCCCCCTTCCCACCCCATCTGTTTACCTAATTGCCTATTTCGTTTTTTGATTCCAGTGTGCCAAATTAGCTCATCCTTGTTATGCAATCGGAGAATTATATCAGACCAACCAATGCGCATAGTAGGCCATCTTATCCAAATCTGCGAAAGGTCTTTCTTCATATAAGTAAGTAATTCCCTGCATGATTTACCCCCAATATCGTTCCCACCCAAATCTATCAGGAGAATATTTGGCGCTCCCCACATGTCGATCCTCTCATACAGGAAAGGTAGGAGGTCATCCCAGATCATACCCCTCTTACTGAACCAGGCTATCCACCAACCCTTCTTTTCTAAATCCAAATTCTCCCCGTAGGGATGTTTCAGCGCTCTTCTTTGCGCCCTATGGATAGATGAATGGCCCACGATCCAGGCACATCCTGCAAAGTTCCGCAACCCCCTTGTTTATGCAACACAAAATACAGATCGTTAAACATCACCTAACCCCCCATCCCTCATCCGTAACACCCTTCATGAATGGATATATGACCGAAAAGCATTCGACTTCCACCTACCTAGACCTTTAATTCTACTATCCGACAACCCAGCTTCCGCTGTCATGGTGGCCGCCCCGATACAAAAAGAATGTGAACTGTACACCCGCGCATCCCCTCCAATCTTAGCAATAGCCGCGCTCAATACTCTACCAAATTGGTAATGCGTCAAAGGATTCCCATTCTCATGAATCAAAAAGGCTCCCCCAAGTCTCGGCTGAACTTCCAAATACCTTTTCGCCTGCCGCACTGGACACACTCTTCGGTTCGCATCAGGAACTAACGTAATGACCGCTCCTTTTCCTTCCTGGTCTGTTTTTGACTTAGCAATAAACAGTAGGGATGTGAATCGGGCTTCGGACGATTGAAAATATCGTCGATATTTTCAAAATCGTCAGAAATCGGGGGCTCCCCCAAAACGATAGGAAAACCCCACAATATTGATCGTGGGAGTTCTCATCGTGTTGGGGGAGGGCGGGAAAAACGGCACACAAAAATAACCCCTAAACCCACCTCGACCCTTTAAAACTAATCCCTTAGCTTCCCCCACCCTCCTGACCCCCCAAAAAACTTTTTACAGGTACCTGGTGGTCCAGTGGGGGTTCTGGGAGTGATCTCCTGCTCCCGGGCTGTCCTCCCGCTCCTGGGCTATTGGCTTCCACTAATCAAAATGGTGCCGATTGCCTTTACCCTTACCATGTGACAGGGTATCCGTGCCATTGGCCGGCCCCTGTCACATGGTAGGAGCACTGGATGGGACACGCCATTTTTAAAGATGGTGCCAGCAGCGGGAGATTGCTCTCGGGACCCCCACTGGACCACCAGGTACCTGTAAAAAGTTTTTTGGGGGGCCGGGAGGGTGGGGAAAGCTAAGGGATTAGTTTTAAAGGGTCGGGGTGGGTTTTTTGTTTATTGGCTCGGGAGCAGCCAATAAACAAAACCGCGATCAGGCCGGACGAAAAAAAAAACCACGATCTGAATCGGAACTGGAATCAGAACCGATTCCGGTTCCGATTCACATCTCTATAACATAGTGTTGCAACAACAAAATACATTAAATGCAGCAAAAATATCTCCAAATTTTTTAAGACTATTTGGGGTTATTGATTGAGAAGATTGCCATTGGCTTTTTAGCCAGTTGATTTAGTGGCTTGTTGAAACCCCATAGTGAAATTTACACTATTGTAACACTGTGCATATTTACTTCTGCTCTTTATCAGGCAAAAGTAAGCCAAAAGCTGACTGGGTAAGGATCTGGGTAAACTGGGGGGAGTGCAGACTGAAGAACCAAAGTGGTCTGGATAACTTAAGAGGTACACTGAGCAAACTGGAGAACAAATTAGTAAAACTGGTAAATTCCTTTATGCATGCATGTTATATAAAAGCCAAGTCCTACGGAAAATACACAAAAAATGTTTTCTCTTGTAACTGCTTAAAATTAGCAACACACATGTATGCACACTAAGAGGTGAATTTTAATACTCGCACACATATTCACTTGTGAGCGCTTTTTAACATGCCCGCGTCTAAATGTGCATGTTAGAAAATCTGCTACCCACACACACATGAATGCATGATTTTATATCAACGCATGTATGTTCATGCGAATGCCGTCTCGTGCGCATGAGCGGGGGAATTTTAGTAGATGCGCGCAGCGACGCATTAGGGCCTATTTCCCTGTTCCCTCCCAGTTTGCCCCTGTAAAGTAGCAGACTTCCTAAACCCCCTACCTAACCTGCCTCCCTTTTACCCTACTAGCCCCAACCCCTAAAACCCCGTTGACTACCCTATATTTTTTTGTTTTACTATTTACCCGCAGTCCATAGCAGCAGCAAGTTACACGGTCATTGGATCCCGGCGCACGCTTGTGCATGACACTGATTTAATGGCGCTGCCCTGGCCCGCCCATGCCCTGCCCATGCTCCGCCTAGACCATGCTCATGGCCTTCCCCTTTTTGCAAAAGTCTTTCCAATGCTTGTGGCTGCGGGCCTCTTAAAATCTGCACAGCCTGCACGTGGCCCACTCATGGGCATATCTCTCGGATTTGCCATGCATAGGGCTTTTGAAATTCACCTTTAAATGTATTTTATATATTGCATGCACAGGTGTATGGCTATAAAATTAAGGTACATGTAACCTCACGCCTATATGTGTGCTTATAGGGGAACACGCAGTTTTAAAGTTACTGTCTTAGGGGTAGATTTTTTAAAAAATGCACGGGCGTCCAAGTGCACGCGGCTCCTGACACGCACAGATGGATGAGGCAATTTATAACATGTGCATGCTAATGCGTGCATATTATAAAATCCGATACCCGTGTGCACATGTGTGCCCAATTTTATATTGGCGGGTGCATGTGCATGTGGGTTCTGACTTGCACGCAGAACTGGGAGGGATTTTATTTAAAAAACTCATGGCGACACAATAGGGCCTTCCCCAAATCCCTCCCAGTCCACTCCAATGAAGTCCCTACCTACCCTGCCTCCATTTTCCCCTCTCCACCCCTACCCCTAAAACCCTTTTGTTTTTATACGTACTTGCTCCCCCCGAGCAGTAGTAAGTAGTGTGTGCCAGCCAGCTGCTGGCAAGTGCATCCCCAGGACAGGGCCGCTGTCCTGGCTGGCCTTTTCCCTGCTCTTGGTTTGCCCTTTTCTCATAGCACGGCCCTTTTCTCATAGCACGGATCCAATGACCGTGTAACTTGCTGCTGCTATGGACTTTGGCGCGTATTGGGGGATACGCGTGTGGCCGGGTCATTTGTAAAATGCGTTCGGCGCGCACATGACCTGGCCACACGTATATTCCCTTGTTTTTGCACGCTTGGACTTCTGAAAATTCGTGCTTTAGTGCATAAGTTGGCCAATTTTAAAGCATGCACATGGAACCAATTCACCAGTTAGCTCACCAGTTCACTCAATCCTTCTCCAATTCTTCTAGACCTTCCTGGTTTTTCAGCCTAAACTCCCCCAGTTCACTCAAACCTGCCACCCAGTCAGTACTACACAATAAAAATGCTTTGCATCACTTAGACCAGATAATTAACAGATGAAAAGATACACAAATAAGTTGGCAAGTGTATGCATGTGTCTTTTAAAATAGCTGTTTATACATGTAAGTGTTGGTCTCGCCCCAGAATGCTCCTAGACCTCCCCTCTTTTGTGCAAGTATCTGTGCATGCAAAAGTGTAAATATGCACATATTTTTTAATTTTATAAAAAATGCAATATGCAAGTAGAGGCTACATACATGCATATAATACTTATTTTTATATGCATAAAGTTTTAAAAAATCATCTCTAAGGGGTGAATTTTAAAAACATTACTCGCATTAAAAGGCCCACTTACGCGAGTATCTGGGCTGCATACAAGCAACACATATTTTAAAGGTCACAAATTACAGGCATATATGCATTTGCATGAGTAAAAGTAAAAGGGATGGAGTTAGGGAATGTTGAGGGCATTCCAGCCCAACATGAGGGCTCAAAAGGTAACACGTATAAATCCGTCTTTTAAATCTGATGGCCACTGCGTGCGGTGGCTGTTTAGTTGTGTATATTTACTGCTGCTCCTAGTGAGGTGTTAGTCTGCAGACATCTCTTTTTAGGCCAATAATGACAGGGCGAGGGGATCTGGGTAAATTGGGAGAAGTGCAGACTGAAGAACCAGAGGGGTCTGAATAACCTCGAGGTTGTTGCGCTTCCCGGCCGTGTACGCTCCGCGGCCAGGCCTACTCACCTTGCTACGCCTTCTACCAGCTCTGGGCACATCCCCTCCACAGCCGCTTCCAACTTGCAGTGTCTCTGGCCCCCCTGCGCTCCTGCTCCGGACCAGGCCTCAAGGCAGGATTCGGCATCCTCTATGGCATCGGCCCCGCCCCTAGGTGCGCGTGTGTGGACCGCCCGGCCTCTTAAATGGACAAGGGCGGAACCCAGCTCCATGGTGTGCCCTGATTGATTGCTACTCAAAAGGAAGTAGTCTGACCCCACTTCCTTGCCTTGGTAATTGGGTCGATCATGTTGTGATAGCAAGTTTGCCTTCCTGATTCAGTGTCTTTTTGCAGTCTCCTGTTCAGTGTCTTGTTCCAGTCTCCTGTTCCAGCGTCCTCCTGTTCCAGCATCTTCCTGTTCCTACGTCTACCCAGGTAGTACCATTTGGACTGTCTTCTCAGTACTGACCTCTGCCTGTTACTTTGACTACGTTTGATCACTGCCTGGATTTGACCTTTGCTTGTTTCCTTGACTACGTCTGAACGCTGCCCGGAACTGACCTCTGCTTTGTCCATTGACCACGTCTGCATGCTGCCTGGAACCGACCTCTGCCTGAACACTAACCATGTCTGACCACCGCCTGGAACTTGACATTTGCCTGACTGATCATCCTCGGACTGACCACTGGTATTGACCCCTGCTTTGGCTGACCACACTATCCTTGACTCTGGCCTTGATCCTTCCTCTTCATTCAGAGACTCTGTTCTGGCCTTCTCTGGCTCCTGGACTCCCTAACCTGAACATCAAATGCTCACCCTTGTTCGTGGTGGGCACACCTCTGAACTTTATCTCTCGGAGATTCTGCGAGGCCCACCTAAAACCAGGTGGCCCGGGTAACCAAGTGCTCAACCTGAGGGAACCACGGGTTGCTATTGGTGAAGCTCCAGCTAGCCTCTGTCTCCTCCTGTGCTCCGCCTCCTGGTGGCAGGCGCTCTCTGGGTCTGACCAGGGAGCCTACCAATCCTGCACCAGGCTAAGGGTCCACCTCCCGGCGCAACAGAGATAGATTGAGCAAACTGGTGGCTAATTGGTAAAAATGGGAAGATTCTTCACACAAGCCTGTTTTAAAAACTTCTTCTCTGCAAGCGTTAAGCCGTCAAAGTCCTAAGGAAGATATGTGAATTACATTTTCTAGAGTAACCATTTAAAATTAGGAGCATGCGTATGTGTGGTAGATGTATTTTAAATTGTATAAATGCAACTGCTATGTATTTATGAACTCTATCCAGTAGGGGAGTGCACAAAACATATTTTCATGTTTTTCTCCATATCGTTTCGGGAGTGTTCCATTTTGGGTCTCCCCCGGATTGTTTTTTTTTTTTTTTTCATTTCATTAGAGAATCTCAGGACCTCCCCTCCAACACTTTTCCTTCATTAAAATATTCACCCCGACCAGCTGGCCCACCCGAGACCCCCAGGACTCACCAAAATGTCCTTGGTGATCTAGTGGGGGCCTGGGAATGACCTCCTGCTCCCGGGCCCAGCAGATGCCATTATTCAAAATGACGCAGGCTGCCCTTTGCCCCATCATGTGCTTGGGGTTACCGGTGCTATTGGGTTCTCAAAAGCCACAAAATTGCCTACTTTTCAGGATATCCTAAATGAATATGCATGAGATAGATTTGCATACAATGGAGACAGTGCATGCAAATCTCTCTCATTCATATTCAATGTGGATTTCCTCAAAACTAGGCCTGTTTGTGACTCTTGAGGACTGGAATTGGCCACCCCTGTTCTAGGGTATACATAGAAACATAGAAACATAGAAATGACGGCAGAAGAAGACCAAACGGCCCATCCAGTCTGCCCAGCAAGCTTCACACATCTTTTCTCTCATACTTATCTGTTTCTCTTAGCTCTTGGTTCTATTTCCCTTCCACCCCCACCATTAACGTAGAGAGCAGTGATGGAGCTGCATCCAAGTGAAATATCTAGTTTGATTAGTCAGGGGTAGTAGGGGTAGTAACCACCGCAATAAGCAAGCTACACCCATGCTTGTTTTACCCAGACTATGTTATACAGCCCTTATTGGTTGTTTTTCTTCTCCCCTGCCGTTGAAGCAGGGAGCTATGCTGGATATGCGTGAAGTATCAGTTTTTTTTTTTCTCCCCTGCCATTGAAGCAGAGAGCTATGCTGGATATGCGTGAAGAATCAGTTTTTCTTCTCTCCTGCCGTTGAAGCAGAGAGCTATGCTGGAAATGCGTGATGTATCAGTCTTCTCACATGCCGTTGAAGCAGAGAGCCATGCTGGATATGCATCGAAAGTGAAGTATCAGGCACATTTGGTTTGGGGTAGTAACCGCCGTAACAAGCCAGCTACTCCCCGCTTTGTGAGTGCAAATCCTTTTTTCTTCTCTCCTGCCGTTGAAGCTATGCTGGATATGCGTGAAGCATCAGTTTTTCTTTTCCCCTGCTGTTGAAGCAGAGAGCTATGCTGGAAATGTGTGATGTATCAGCCTTTCTCCCATGCCGTTGAAGCAGAGAGCCATGCTGGATATGCATCGAAAGTTGAAGCAGAGAGCCATGCTGGATATGCATCGAAAGTGAAGTATCAGGCACATTTGGTTTGGGGTAGTAACCGCCGTAACAAGCCAGCTACTTCCCGCTTTGTGAGTGCGAACCCTTTTTTCTTCTCCCCTGCCGTTGAAGCAGAGAGCTCTGCTGGATGTGTGAAGTATCAGTTTTTTCTTCTCCCCTGCCGTTGAAGCAGAGAACTATGCTGTATATGCATTGAAAGTGAAGTATCAGGCTTATTTGGTTTGGGGTAGTAACCGCCGTAACAAGCCAGCCACTCCCCTCTTTGTGAGTGCAAATCCTTTTTTCCACGTTTCCTCTTGCTGTTGAAGCTTAGAGCGATGTTGGAGTCACAGTAAGCATGTATATGTTTATTGAATAAGGGTATTGTCTCCAGGCAGTAGCCATCATTCTGGCGAGTCACCCACTCTACATATTTAGGTAATTATGTTTCACCTCTTAGATCTTATGTGCAGACTCTACTGCCTATATTCTATTTATATCCTTATGGAGAAGCGGCCTCCAAATATCAAATACAATATTCCAGTTGAGGTTGTACAATTATTTGTGCAGAAATATTATCATTCCCTTTGTTCTCAATGTAAGGGTTAGAACAGAGCTGGATCTCATTAATCTGATGGCTTTTTCATTCTTTATAGGCAAGATAACTTCAAATAAATCTGAGCTGTGAGCAGGTCTATGCTAGTATTTTATAACCCACATGTATGATGTACATATGTTTACTAAAATACATATATCTCTACCTCACAACATTCATGCACTGCATTGAAATAATGATCAGTATATCAATGCACTGAACACAGGTGCTTTTCCATCTATTATAAAAATATACATGTTTATATTTAAAGTGTGAAAATAAAGTAGGACCTACTTGCAAATGTCAGGATTTACATGCATAAGTCACTGTATTTTGAAACATGCGCACGTCAGGGAAATGACCAGTTTTACCAATGAATCCATAGTTCACCCAGTCCTTCCTAAGGTCATTGAGATTTCCGTGTTCTTCAGCTTGAACTCTCTTCAATTCACCCAGACTTCCCACCCAGCCATAGAAACACATTTAATATCATTTACTCCAGATAATTAGCAGGAGTAAAATTACATGAGTAGGCTGCTCATTAAATAAAAAAATGGTGCACACAGGGACGGTAATTTTAAAACAGCTGAGTAGGCATGCATGAATGTGCATAGGCCAGCTCGTGCCCATGGATGCAGTCATTTTATAACATACGCGCATCTTATAAAATTGTCTGGATGCACGTAAATGTTGAGTCGTTTTATATGGATGTGAGCATGTGCTGCTTCTACTACGTAAGTGAGGGAGATTTTAATATACACATGCACTAACACAATTACCAGTTAAACCAGTTCTTTCCCACTAGGCCCAGTTACAGGACAGGACTTCCTAACACCCTAGCTAACTAACATCTCTTTTACCCTACCTGCCCAGACCCTATAAAACCCCACTGACTAGGCTAGGTTTTATTTTGTTTTATAACTTACACGCCTTCTATAGCAGAAGTAAAGTTACATGATAGGGGATCCGAGCGCACCCATGTGCGTGTAAATATTTGCTCTATGGTTTCCATTTAAATTCCCAGAATGCCTATGCCCCACCCAGACCACGCCCAAACCCTGCGCCTTTTCTTATGCGATAGGGTGATCGGGGCGGAGATGGCCCTGGAAGAGGAGGAGGAGTCGGGGCAGCACCGGGGCCGACGTTGTGGAGACATCTCTGGTGGCAAAAGGTAAGGACCCTTATCGCCACCAGTTTTGCGCCGAACAACTACACCTTTTATGGTGTAGTTATTTGGTGCGAAAGCCGGCAGCCGGCGCACCGCAGTGGTGCGATGGCTGCTGGCTTTTGCATGCCCGCCCCCCGCTTCACATCCCACCCCCCAGTACTACACCCCCCAGTACCGTGCCCCCCAGTACCGCGAGAATATTGCGAGAATAGTGAATCCAGGCCTTAGTGATTTTGATTAAGCAGGAGCAGTATATTGAACTTGCATAGTTCTGTAACATCTTGAAATAATATTCAATGTGCCACTTCCGAGCAAGAAGACAATACCATGCTAAAACAAAACACAATGCCCCAGCAGTCCCTGGAAATTTGACTACATTAAGCATTGTTTTATCTTTGTGTCAGAGCTTGAATACAAATGCATCAAGTTCATTCCAGTTGTCTACACCAGTAATGGACAGTCCCATCATTTATTTGTTTTAATGATTATTGCTGCTTTCACAAATACCCTACCTATTGTAACAATGTGAATATGTGAAGAGATGCTGACATGAGATCATGGTTTGTAGATCTTAACGTGTCTGATAATAAAGTTTCAGTCAGTGTGATTGAACCACATTAGCACCATACCTACTTGTCTTAATAGAGGGCTGACAATGTTTTGTGATGACTTAATGCAGTGATATCACTTGTCAATTAACAGTTCCCTTTAGCCATAGTGTCACCAATGGCCTCCTACATACATTAGATTTCCATTTATACCAGATTAGAAGCAGCTGCAGGCATCTCCACAGATGCCCATGACTGTGGCTGCAGATACTTCCCTGCTTATCATTTTCCATGGGATGGCAGTGCAGATGAGGAAAGAACTAGGAAGCTGCCCAGGAATGGGAGACCAAAGAAACATTTTGAAAGTAACAATATAAAACGAGAACTCCAGGAGATATTAAAGAAGATATTACTACTTGCCACAAGACCTTTTGGAAAACTGCCAATACATAAACAACCAATATTGAAACTGTACAATAGAGGCAATGTGAAATATGAAATTGTGGTCTGCACAATCTCAGTGCATTTTACTGGTTGCTCAGCAGTAGAGGCCAAACTATATTGAACAATATATCTTCTCTGCACATTATAAAAGTAGATTTTAGATTCTGGATGTAGACATTTGCTTATTTAATAATCTGCAGATGGAACAATATAAGAATGGAAGTTGCATGGAGATAAAACCTTATTTGGCCTATGATGTGTTATTTTAATTTGTGTCCTGAAATATTTCAGGTTGATAGCCAATTTTGGTAAATTGTGTATTTTGTGCTGTTAACTCTCTGGAATGTAATAATCTAATACAATTACATTTTGGGTCAAGTTTCCCTACTGGTTAACCAGTACCCAAAACATGTTACAATACATATTCAATTAATAAAATACAAATAGAATAGTCGGGGTGAGTGCAACTTATTTTGCTGCCCTGTGCAAATGACTACTATGCTACAAACAAGTCCAAGAAAAGCAGTAGCCTGAACGAGAAAAGCAGGAAAGGTAAGATGCTCGTAGTCTGGGCAATAACATTCCAGACCTGCAAGCCCTAATGGTAGAGGAAGGCTTGGACGTTGTTGCTGTCACGGAGACATGGTTCATGGAATCTCGTGTTTGGGACACGGCCATACCAGTCTATAACTTGTTAAGGAAGGATATAGAGGAAAGAAAAGGGTGACGAGTAGCTCTTTATGTCAAAAACAATATCAAAGCAACCGAGCTGAAAGGAAGATGGAGTAAAGAAGAAGCAATATGGGCCATCCTAAAAAAAAAAGAGGATGGTGCATCCATTTTTACTGGAGTGGTTTACAGGCCTCCAAATCAAAGATCTTGTTGAAGACATCCAAAAGTTGAGAAAAAAGGGAGAAGTGATTGTTTGGGATTTTAATCTGCCGAACGTAGACTGGAGAATCCCTTCTGCAGAATCTAACAGAAGTAGAGAGTTAGTGGATGCCCTGCAAGGGACTCTATTTAAATAAATGGTAATAGAACCCATGAGGGAGGGAGCTACAAACCCTGCATCCACCATTACAACCTCCACCACCACCACACCACCAAAAATACCCAAACATTACCCCATAGAATCTAATGGAGTCCCTCACATGTCTCTCTTTTCTATCAGCAATAATGTTTTGAGTATCTGAACATCATATACAACTATGGTGGGGTTAAAGTAAGTATACCAGATATCTGGAGAGCGAATCTGCGAAACCTGTTCCCCACAGTGATCCAATTTCCTTTATATACAAGTGCAGTCAATGGGAGAAGTCAGATGTGATGTGGGCAGGCAGCTCAATTAGTTACTTCGCTACCATATGTGGCTGCCAGAACTCCTTCACTGCTGCTGCTCCAAACTCAGAATGAGTCACATCCAGTGCTCAGTGCACGCTGTCTTCATCTCACTTAATCTGGGATGACAGAGAATGGAAGGACACAAAGGAGAAGGAAGATGAGGGAATCTATAAAATCTGACCCCGGATTTTATAACATGCGTGCGCAGCCGCACGCATGTTATAAAATCCGGGGTTGGCGCCAAGGGGGTGCATCGAACCCAAGGGGAGCCCCGATGGCTTTCCCTGTTCCCTCCAAGGCCGCTCTGAAATCAGAGCGGCCTTGGAGGGAACGTTTTCTGCAATTCCCCCCCACCTTCCCCTCCCTTCCCCTATCTAGCCCACCCCCCCAGCCCTAACTAAATCCCCTCCCTACCTTTTATTTCCGAAGTTATGCCTGCCCTAGTCAGACGTAACTTGTGTGCACTGGCTCGCCATCCCCCGGCATAGGTCACTGTGCCGGAGGACTCGGGACCACCCCAAACCTCTGCCATGCCCCCTGACCCCCAGACCCACCCCCAGACCCACCCCCGACCGCCGCCACACTCCTGGACCCACCCCTTCTTCGAAGCCCTGTGACATATGAGGGCAAAGGCTAGCACCGGCGCCATTTTGAATACTGGCAATACGGCCCGAGTGCAGGAGGTTGCTCCCGGACCCCCGCTGAACTTTTGGCAAGTCTTGTGGGGGTCAGGAGGCCCCCCCCAAGCTGGCCAAAAGTCCCGGGGGTCCAGCGGGGGTCCGGGAGCGATCTCTTGCACTCATGCCGTCGGGTGCCAGGAACCAAAATGGCGCCAATAGCCTTGCCCTTACTATGTCACAGGGGCTACCGGTGCCATTGGTTAGCCCCTGTCACATGGTAGGAGCACAAGATGGCGCCGACCATCCAATGCTCCTACCATGTGACAGGATCCGGCCAATGGCATGGATACCCTGTCACAAGGTAAGGGCAAAGGACGGCCCGGTAGCCGGAGGACGGCCCGGAGCAGGAGATCGCGGGAGATCGCTCCCGGGATCCCCACTGGACCACCAGGTACCTGTAAAAAGGTTTTGGGGGGGTCGGGAGGGTGGGGGGTTACTTTTAAAGGGTCGGGTGGGTTTAGGGGTTATTTTTGTGTGCCGTTTTTTCCCGCCCTCCCCCAAAATGATAAGGGAAGCCCCACGATCAATATCGTGGGGTTTTCCTATTGTTTTCGGAGAGCCCCCGATTGCTGACGATTTTGAAAATATTGACGATATTTTCAATCGTCCGAAGCCCGATTCACATCCCTAATATTCAGCATAACTCTCTGCTTCAACAGCAGGGGAGAAAGTCAGATACTTCACTTTCAATGCATATCCAGCATAACTCTCTGCTTCAACAGCAGGGGGAATGAAGAAAAGTGGATCTATATACAGATAACAACCAACAAGGTCTGAATTATTTAGTCTGGGTAAACAAATAAGCATGGGTATAGCTTGCTTATTGTGGCGGTTACTACCCCTAACTAATTAAGCTAGATATTTCACTTAGAGGCAGTTCCAACACTGCTCTCTACATTAATGGCGGGGGTGGAAGGGAAATAGAATCAAAAGGTTACCAAGAGCCAAGAGTAACAGATAAGCATGAGAAAAAGAAAGTGCAAAACTTGCTGGGCAGACTGGATGGGCCGTTTGGTCTTCTTCTGCCGTCATTTCTATGTTTCTATGTTTCTATTCTGTCCTTCAGCAATGTCTCCATTACTTTTTCCATCATTGAAGTGAGGAAAATTGGCCTGTAGTTTCCATCCTCCTCTCTGATCCCACTCTTGTAAAGCAGGACAACCACCAATCACCACACCTGTTTCCAGGGATCTATTGAACAGGTCACACAGCGGACCCGCCAGCACATCTCTGAACTCCCTCAGTATCCTGGGATGTACCTCATCAGGCCCCATGGCTTTGTATACTTTCAGTTTTCCTAGCTCTTACCATACATTCTGTTCTGTAAACGGAGTTTTGTCTACTACACCTCTTCCATTTTCTTGTTAACTAGCGAAGATCCTTCTCCAGGGTCTTCCAAACTGAAGTATTTGTTTAATATTTCTGCCCTTTCTTCATTTCTCTCCACACATTGATCCTTTTCACCTTTCAATTTCACTTTTCTACTTTGGACCTTTCTTCTTTCTCTGATGTTTCTGAAAAATGTTTTGTCACCTCGTTTTACCTCTTTGGCAATCTTTTCTTCCACTTGACTTTTTGCTTTCTTCATTACTTTCTTCGTCTCCCTCAGTTTCACCAGATATTCTTCCTTGTGTTCCTACCTTTGGGATCCTTTATATTTCTTGAACACTGTTCTTTTTGCTATTATTTTATCAGCCACCTCCTTTGAGAACCAGATAGGCTTCATATTTCTCTTACTTTTCTAACACATAGATTAGTTGCCTTTGTAATTATTCCTTTTAGTTTGGCCCACTGTTGTACACATCTCTCATTTTCTCCTGTTCTTCTAGTTCTCCCTCCAGGTACTTCCCCATTTCAACAAAATCCATATTTTTGAAATGCAAAACTTGGGTCTTTGTGTGACTTCTCTGTATTCTATTTGCGATATCAAATCATACTGTTTGAAGATCTCTGGTGGGGAGGTAGGCACCCACCTGGACATTAGAGAAATTATCCTCCATTAATAAGCACTAAATCAAGAATAGCTCCCTCCCTCTGGAGTCCCATTACCATTGGTTTGAACAGAGCCCCTTTCAGGGCATCCACTATCTCTCTACTTCTGTTAGATTCTGCAGAAAGGATTCTCCAGTCTATCTCTGGCAGATTAAAGTCTCCAACAATCACCACTTCTCCCTTCTTTTTCACTTTTTGGATGTCCTCAACTAGATCTCTGTCTAGTTCTTCTGTTTGCTTTGGAGACCTGTAAACCACTCCAGTAAAAATGGATGCACTATCATCTTTTTTTAGGACGGCCCATAATGCTTCTTCTTTACCCCATCTTTCTTGCTGCTCAGTTGCTTGGAAATTGTTTTTGACATAAAGAGCTACTCCTCCCCCTTTTCTTTCCTCTCTTTCCTTCCTTAACAAGTTATAGCCCAGTATGACCATATCCCAATCATAAGATTATGTGAACCATCTCTCTGTGACAGCAACAATGCCCAAGTCTGCCTCCACCATTAGGGCTTGCAGATCTGGAATTTTATTGCCCAGACTATGAGCATTTGTGCTCATACCTTTCCTGCTTTTCTTGCTCAGGTTACTGCTTTTCTTGTTTCATGTCACACTGCAATGGCACACTGGTCGGTAAAAGCTGCCCTGGAATATTCTAGAGAGCTAGGATGAGAAGAAACGAAGGGTAGAGGGCTCATTTGACTCGCTTTCCTCTGCAGTAGGTTGCAGAGGAGGGTGGCATACAGACAACAAGGATTTGCTGTGTGCAAGGCAGAAGCTACACTACACCATGCTTAGCTTTGTTTGCATCTTTTTGCCTTGTGCACCATTCTTTCCACTTACATTTCTGTTCTATTTTATTCATTTTTTTGTAAACTTTATTCCTTCTAATTTGCTCTAACCTCTTGGATTGCAGTCAGTTCTTTGTCTCCCTCTCTTTTTTTTTTTTTGGGTGGGGGAAGAGGTTAATACATTTTGTCTTTGAAAAATTGCTTATATATTTGCTTTTCCTGTCAGACTGTGTACACATTATCTCCCAAACTATTCAAGCTATAGCAACTACATGATCAGAATAGGAATAGCTACAGTATATAAATG